>NC_079208.1:45144850-45416516 GCF_026745355.1 Beta vulgaris subsp. vulgaris
ACCTTGCAACAACATACATGAAATATACTATGTCTTTTGTGGTTAGGTCATCTTCAAAACTCAAGGGTCAACATTTTGTTTGCTCTTTTATTATTGTAGAACTTAAAGTCTTAAACAATGTTTGATTATTGTGCATCATGGTGGAAAATGGGCATCTGGATGTGGTATGGGAGTACAATGGGGAGAGAATTAGTGTGTTTGATGACATACCTGACTGTGTAAGTATGTCTTACTTGAAAGACTTGATTACCAGCTTAGGTCATAAGAACATAATGAAACTTCATTATGCAGGCCCTAGGAAGGACTTCAACAATGGTATTAGGTTTATTGGTTATGATAAAAGTGCATTTGACCCTTTCCTATCATTACTTATGACCTACAAAGTGATTTATATGTACACTGACCATGATTATGAGGTAGAAGACCCCATTCATGTAGGCAGCCATACCCAAGCTCGGTTTGACCTGAATAGCCAAACTAATTCCTTTCTTGACCTACTGACTTCAGTAGAGAACCTTATTCCTTCAACAAATGTAAACCAACCAGAAATAGACTATGACACAGAAGGTACTGATGAAGATGATGTTGAGGTAGTGAATGCTAGGGATAGGGTAAGGGAGGATAAAAAAGAAGCAGTTATCATATGATGAGGAATTGCTGGTGTTGAATAGGGTAGCTCAGACCATGGGCAAAAACATTAACATTGAAACTATATTGGATGAAGATGAGAGTGATTTAGAAAGCCCCAGTGAATCAGATGAGGATGATTGTGGGTATCTACACTACAAAAAAAGTTACATATAGAGGCAATCAAAAGTTGCATCTAAATGTATGTTTGTAGCCTCTAAAGGTGTTTAGAAGCAATTTTATCACTGCCTCTAAGTAGTCCGTCGCTAATTGGTGGTTGCCCCTAATGCCACCTTTTAGAGGCAGATACGTTATGGTGTCGTTGAACACACTTATGTTTAGAGGCAACCATATGCCTGTCGCTAATTGGTGGTTGCCCCTAATGCCACCTTTAGAGGCAACATGTATGGGTCGGAAGACACTTATGTTTAGAGGCAACCATATTCCTGCCACTAATTGGTGGTTGCCCCTAATGCCACCTTTTAGAGGCAGACATGTTATGGTGTTGTTGAAGACAATTGTGTTTAGAAGCAACCATATGTCTGTTGCTAATTGTTGGTTGCCCCTAATGCTACCTTTTTTAGGCACAAAACTTGAAGTGCTGTTAATGTCACTCACATTTAGAGGCGGCCATAAACCAGTCACTAATTATGAGTTGCCTCTAACTTTTAGATGCAACTATAAATTTTGCCGCAAATTATTAATTAAGGCAACCACTTCTGTTGCATTTAAACATATTTAGAGGCAATTACACTCGTAGGTTTTAAACATATTTAGGGACATTAATACATGTTGCTCCTAATTATATTTAGATGCAACTGTCAAATTTTATAAAGTAGGTTTTTAGATGCACCGAATCCTATAATGACTTTTAATAATGAAACGTACTTTTTAATATTATTTATTTATTTTGCACAATAATACAAGAAAATTAAGATAAATAAAATAAAGAAATTATAAATTTCTTCAAGAAAGATATATTTATTTATATGATCGTGACAACTGTACACAATCCAAAATATTATCTACAGATGGCCAACAATAATTCCCATCCCAAACATAATAACCTAAAAGGTTTTAACATAACCAGTCCTAGCAAGAAAGCATAATATGCATCAATGCCTTTCTTAGGTGACACCTTATAAGAAGGGTTCCTGACCAACTATGACAATAGCAAAATCGAAGCCTAACTGAATCGTAATTTAAGCCAAATAGTCAATGCATCATGTCTGGCAATCCGTTCCCAAAACTTTGTGCATAAAAGATCTCCAAAAGCTGCAACTGTTGTACATCTTCCAAACTGTTATACATCTTCCAAAAAATCTACAAATAGGAAAAACATAAAAATAAGTAATACTAGAAAGTGAATGAGTTGTACAGCAAATTCATACCTTAACAAGGTAAGAGATGGCTTAGAGACGAAGATAAAATCCCAATCAATCATACAATCTAGTATCTCATGAATATATTGCAACGAATCAATTTCGACCTAAAGGCAAAGATCTGCAACTATAGGTCTCTCTGAAATCAGATTTCTTCTTAGAAGAAGTAAAAAGAGAAGCATAAACTTTCTTATTCGCATTCGCGGGTGCATTATCAACAGCTTTAAACCTCTTAGCTGAACCATCCTTATCCTTATCTTTGGTAGTAGCCGCAACAGAAACAAGAAGCTTCTCATTGAGTTTATTAGCATCCTCAATCGCATGCTTCTTGCCACTCAACTGAGCACCTGCAGCAGAATCCGAATCCAAGGGAACACCAACACCAAACACCAACACCAACACCAACACCAACACCAACACCAACACCAACACCAACAGCGGAGTTGATCTGTTTCGATTTCGGCTTCTTAACCTGTTTACTAGCAGCTTTCAACTGAAGCATCCTATCTCTCAATACAGCAACCTCATCATCACTCCCATTGATGACAATCTTATCTACAAAATGGGAATAAAAACAAGGGCAGATCCAACATGTGATATGGGGCGACAATTCCAAACTAAGCAAAACATCAAGCAGTGAGTACAGTAGATATTTAAGCCGATCAAAATGTACAGAACTTTCATCCTAATAGTTTTAGATCTGTTCAAAACCATTTCACTTGAACTTCATGAATATGACCCTAGAATACCATTACCAACTCAATTCACATAATTTACCATTCAAATTTGCAAACGCAAATAACAGTGCAACATGCACAACATCAATCCCACCAATATATGTAATAATTTATATTAAAAAAAGACGCAATTAAAAAAGAAAGGAGTGGAAGTATATACACTGAGTTTCTCTGTGGCTCAAAATCAGTGGTATCTTTGTGTGTCCTGGCTTGAGGGGAGTTCGTCGACACTTTTCGCAAGCAATATCACTTCATCATCACCTTCACAGTCACTATCCCAATCATCATCACACCCGTAAAATTCTTTATAGGTCAAGAATTCGCATTCTTCATCATCAGACGTATCCACTTCATCCTCCTTTTTGTTCAATTCCTCAGTTTCAAATAATTTCACCCCAATCACCCTCTTCTTCCTCCTCTTCGACGCCCTCAGTGGTGTCTCAATTACCTTCTCATTCCCCTTTCTTCCATCTTGTTCAAAATTGAAACCCTAGGTCGAGGCCTCTTCCTTGTGGACGAAACCCTAGCCCCCATATTTTGCTCTTCCATTTTGCTTCTGTTTCGCTGGAAGGGCGCAGAAGGGTTTGAGATTGAGGTGGAGATGGGGAATTCGGGGTTTTAGGGTTAAGAGATAAAAGGGTTTGAGATTCTGACCCTCTTTTCTTTTCTTTTTTTTCTTTTTTTTTTATTATTTCCCTTTAAAAATAGAGGTTATTAAAAAGATCTCATATATTATTGAAAAAATATCACAAATACTTATAAAAGTACAAGATTAGAGATTATGATATACTAGTTTGAAACCAATAATCAATAATATTTTATTATATTTGAAATAAAATATCCCAAATATTTTTGGAGAAAATGTTTACCTTAAACTTGTATACTTATTAATATTTTTTTTTATCACTCCGTAAGAATTATTACACTGATTACATAGCTATGGTAATTATTTCACAATTTTTACAGTTAAAGCAATTATTTTAATTTTTTTTGTATTAATTGTGACAAATTAATTTCATGATATATGAATAAAGGGCTAACATTAGATGTTAATGGAAAATTAGTTACAAGGTTTTATATGTATTAAATGAAAACTAAGACATATAAGTTTGAAATATAATTTGTATTATGGAACAATGCTAGTGGCACCAGAACCAACTAAGAAATTGAAGAACAGGCTATTGGAAGAAGGAGACTGTAGCAAGTCCAAGTTTTATGTCGGACAGTCGTTTGAGAATGCTAAGACTTTTAGGAGAGCCCTTATTGACTACTCCATTTCAGTTTGGAGGGACAATCCTATGAATAGAAATGACAGTCAGAGGGTAAGTGCACACTGCAGTGATAAGAACAAAGGTTGTCCTTGGAAAATTTGAGCATCTTGGGAAAGAGGGAGGAGGAGTTTCATGGTGAAAACCACATACTCCTGAACACACTTGTGGGAGAACTCCAAAACTCAAGAAGATGAGAGCAAGTTGGATAGCTGTAAACTATCATACTAAGTTTAAAGTGAAACCTTACATTAACTTGCAAGACATAATTCAGATAATTTGGCTTGAGTGGGGTGTGAAGATTAGCAAATTTATGGCATGGAGTGCAAAGATGAAAGGACAAGCTTTAATATTTGGTGAATACAAGGAGCAGTATTCACTACTCCCGAGGTATATATGCAGCTGAGATCCTTAAGAGTAATAGAAACAGTACTGTCAAGCTTTAGATGAATGCGAATGTGTTTGACAGGGCTTACTTCTGCTTTGAAGCATTGAGAAGAGGGTTTATGGGAGGTTGTAGGCCATTTATTTCAATTGATGGTTGTTTTCTTAAGGGTCCATTTGGGAGGCAGCTACTAGTTGCAGTTGGCAGGGATGGGAACAACTAATTTTTCCCGTTGGAGTTGGTTTTTGAATTTGTTGGTAATTGATTTAGGAGAAATTCAGGTGCATGGTACACATTCATGTCAGATCAACAAAAAGGGTTATTAACTGTTGTGAGAAAAGTATTTCCAGAAGCTGAAACAAGAGTTTGTGTCAGACATGTGTACACAAATTTCAGAATTGTTTTTGGTGGTGGCATGGAGTACAGGAAGCAATTTTGGATTATTGTCGAATCCACAATTGAGAATGACTTCAATGATCAAATTAAAGTGATGAGGCAAATTTCTGTTGTTGGGGTAGAATATCTACTAAACAGAAACTATATGAAGTGGTGTAGAGCTTTCTATAGTTACATGTCATGTTGTGATAGTGTGTTGACAACAACATGTCAGAAGTTTTCAGTGCTTACATCATCAAGAGCAATGACAAGCCAATCATTACAATGCTTGAAGATATTAAAGAGGGTTCGATGGAAATATACATAAAAAATGAGATGAAATTGGGAAGAAAGAACTGTTTTTATGCCTTAGAATTCAACAACTACTATAGAAGCACAAGATTTGGGCTAGAGGGTGGAATGCTTTTTGGTATGGTGGCTTCTGTTATGGAGTAAGAGAAGGAGCCACTCAAACTAAGTATGTTGTTAATTTGTTAGAGAGAACTTGTAGCTGCAATGCATGGCAAGTTAGTGGAATACCTTGCAAGCATGTAGTGTGGCCATATGGAACAAAGTTGATGAACCGGAACAATATGTTAGTCATTTTTCAGAAAAGAAACCTACATGAAAGCCTATGAGTTTTTGTTGGAGCCACTTAATGGTCCTCAAGAGTGGCCACAATCTGACTCCTTAGTGCTTCCACCCAAAGTGAAAAAGGTGTAGCATAGACTAAAAACTAAAAGGAGACTTCAAGTTGGAGAAGTAACCAAATTAGGTAAGTTGAAGAAGGTTGGGACTGCAATGACTTGTAGTTCTTGTGGCATCCAAGGACACAACAAGAGAGGGTGTAAAAAGGTGAAGTCTGAGAACCATGGTCCTTCAACTACCAATGCAACAACCACAACTGAACAGGCAACCACACCAATGCATAATAGGGGAGTAGCTGTATATACTTACCCTAATGGACATCAGATAATAGCAACTATAAGTGAATATAATTTTATCATGTATTAAGCAAACAAATTTTATGTCCTGTTATCTGATAACGAATTCATGTTTAAAGTTGCAGTTTATTCCTCCCGCTGAAGTGAGTGCAAGGTCACAACCTGCATTTAGACAACCGAGGCCAGTAGCTGTCTACTCAGATTTTGAAGGAGATCAGACTGTTTACTCCTTCAATCAAGACAACATTTGGTCACAACCTGATATTAGTTTTAATAACCCACAAACAATTACGAGCCAAGCACTACAAGATATAGCCAGGGCTAAAAGAAGGCAAAACAACTTAAACTAAGTAAGTTCAATGTAACTCCCAAGGTATGTTTTTAAATTTCGTAATATAGTTTAATTCATTACAACACATTCCATATCATAACTACATAAGAACATAAGCAACGACAATTAAAGTGAAGAGTGCTAGAAAAAACCATCTAAGATAATTTCTGGACCCTCCATGATGTTTCATTTTGAACATCACCTTCTCTGCAGCCATCTTTCTTGCAATTTGAAGTCTGCCATCATTAATTTTTTTTTAATTACTCACCCCATTCTTCAATTCTGTGTTATCCTCCATTGAATTTAAAATTACACCCCTCTGCCACTCTATAGGGTCTTCAACATCAACCCATCTGTAAAACTTGCATCCCCTGGTGTTGGCTTCAGGATCATAATTAGGACGGCTAGAAATCTTCTGCCAGGATTGTCTTTAGTCCATGACCTAGTCTTGGACATTATGAATCCACAGTAACAATGCTTAGGAGGTGGGAGAGTCCTGTTTCTTGACATTTTCCTGAATTTTTTTTTTTCCTTTTTTCAAAAAAAAAAAGATCTTTTTGAAAAAAAATAATTCTTTTAGAAAAAAAAAAATTGTTGGAAAAATAACATTAACAAGTTCAAAAAGTTTCCACTGTAGTTGGGACGTAGAACTACTGGATTTTTGAAAGAAGCTTAATTGGAGAAGGAGAAAGAAAAAGCACATTTTTTCGAGCCATAAATAGTCGTTAGGAATTAAATATCTTTCCTGTAAAGTATAACTATCAGTCTCGTTTTTTGGGCCACATAGTTTTTTTGAATGTAAAATTCAAAATTAACAAAAAAGTTAACATCGTTGTACTTTGGGTGAGCAAATTGCAAAAGTTGAAACTCGGGTGGGTAAACTGCAATTTTATTCAAAGTTCAGTACCCAAAAGTATACTTAACTCTAGTGTAATAGCATGTATTCTTAAGCAACTTTAATCAAAAGTTAAATACTACCTTCATTTTTTTTAATTATTACGTTTTGACATTTTACACTATTCACAAAATTTACTTTGACCATCGTTTGTGTTTTGCGCGTGAATAAAACATAATCATATGGGATCTTGTTAGATTCGTCTTAATATGTATTTTATTAATATCACTAGTAGAATAATTGCTTATTGCTGCGGTTTTACCCATATACGCAGCAATATATCACGTAAAAAAGGTAAAATATAAAATAAAAATATTGTTGCAGTTTCGGCCTAAAACCGCATCAATATGGTGTCATCACGAAAATTTCTAAAAAAAGTTGTCTGTTTGACCAGATATATTGCTGCGGTTTTTGTTCCGCATCAATATATTAAATAATATTAAAAAATAATATTTTAATATATTGTTGCGGTTCTTGACAAAAACCACATCAATATCATTAAAAAATATTTAAAATATATGTAAAAGGCGTGACAAGGCGTGTTACTTAGGGTTTTTATTCCTCGCGTCTCTCTCACTCATTTCCTCATTACCCTCTCCTCTCTCTCTCTCCTCACCAGCGTTTTCGCCCTCTCTCTCATTAACCGTGGTTCCTCTCTCCTCTCTCTCTCCTCTTCGGCGCTGCTTTTGCCCTATCTCTCTCCTTAACCGTTGTTCGTTAACTTCCATTTCCTACCAAAAAAAAAAAATTTTTTTTTCGACATTTTTTTACTCATAATCTCACATTTTCTGAAATTAAACAGAAGAGAAGAGAAACGAAACGAAAATGAAAATACTAAACCCAAAACAAAAAAAAAGAATGAAACGAAAATGAAAAAAAGGAACAAAAACTAATATACTAAAGAGAAGAAATTATAGATCTAAAAATACAAGAACATTAATCAAAACAAAGAGAAGTATACAAGAACATTAAATCAAAACAAAGAGAAGTATACAATGCAAGAACATTAATCAAAACAAAGAAGAAATGCAATGCAAGAACATTAATCAAAACAAAGAGAAGTATACAAGAACATTAATCAAAACAACGAGAAGTATACAAGAACATTATAGATCTGAAAATACAAGAACTACCTCCAAACATTAACCTAATAATGTTTTAATACATAAAACAAAACCCTAATACATAATTAAGGAAAAAAAAATTTCGGAAAAACTTAAAATGGCTATTTGGAGGCTTAAACGAACTCGGATGGCTTAAAAAGCCTAAACGTCACGGCATAGCGGTGAGTTTGACTCGTTGGCCCGTTCCGCTTCCGAAAAGGTATCACAATAGGCAATCAGACTCCGTCGGCATGATTGGTGCAAATCATTTCAGTGTTTTTATCGCAACGTTTCTGGGAGTTTTTGAGAGAGAAGAGAGGATGAGAGAGAAGGAGGAGAGGGAGGAGGGACGTGAGAGAAGGAGGAAAAGGAATAATGAGGGACGTGAAAGAGGAGAAAGAAGAATGAGGGATATATTTGACGAATCCCGCTTAATATTTGAAGACCGCGAACTTTTTTATTTCAATTTTTTTTAGGAAGGGTTGCGCTTTTTTTAAAAAGCGCAGCCCTACATAGCAGAAGGGCTGCGCTTTTTTAAAAAGCACGGCCCTTCACATAGTAGGGCTGCGCTTTTTAAAAAAAGCGCAGCCCTTCCTGCGCAGCCCTTTCTGTTTTTTCCCCTAGTGTAGAGAAATGAAAAAAGTAATTTTTTTGTATATGCCCTGCGTCTATTGCTGCGGTTTTGAGAAGAAACCGCAGCAATAGTCCTGTGTTTTTAATATTAAAAAAATACATATTGTTGCGATTTTGGGTAGAAATCGCAGCAATATGTTCAAATATCGCCGCGGTCAAAAACCACAGCAATATATTAATTACTTATTGTTGCCCTCTTAATTGTTGCCCTCTTAATTGTTGCGCGGCCAAAACTGCCGCAGTAGACCACTTAATGACCACAACAATAAGCATTTATTCTACTAGTGTATGTACTTTTTATAATTTCTACAAATACAAAACAAAAGATATTAATCATCAAGGTTTTGCATTGGTATGCGTGAAAAATGTAAGTGTAACGATAAAAAAATGGTGGGAGTATATTTTATCTACTCTATCATGCAATAATATTGTTATTCTGAAAATATTATGAGATATATGCATTTTCTTTTTGAAATTGCTTTATTTTTCAAATAAGTTATGAGTTCTTTTTTTTTTTTACAATTACAACTTTTAATAAACTCATCTACACAAATATATTAAGAGGTGCTCCTATCAAAGGAGCGGTGCCACATGACACTCTCCAATGTATGTGCCACGTGAAACTCTTCTGATCAAGTTTCTAATACACATATTTATGATCTCATTTAAAAATATTAACAATGTTTAAGTATTAGGAATCGGACACCTAACCCTTGAAGTGAAATATGAGAGTTTAAACCACCAATCCTACAATTTCAATATTTAAAGTTTCAAAGTAAAACATAATAAAGTCTTATAAATATATGTAACTATGAAGACATGGATAAGTTTTTTGATCTATAATACTTTTATTAAGGTAATAGCATTCTTTTACCGCAATTCTAATGAAATTGTTATTTTTATTCCTAGTTCCTTATAGAAAAAAATTTTGAACAGATTATCATGCCATAACGTACACTTTCAATTTCACACAAGACAATAAAATACGAAAACCTAATAACATCAGTTACGAAATTTATCAATAATAATATATTTGATTATTCTAACTGAATCAGGATATTGTCCGGGCAAAAAAAAAAAAAACTAGTTCCTTAAATTAAAATGTGAAGCTATTTTGAACTTTATTGAAACAAGTCAAAACTAGTCCTTTTCTATTTAAGAAAGGAACCTAGCCAACTCGTTCCCATATATCTCTCATTTTCTCTTTCTATCTCCTTTCTCAAAACTTCATCTCCACTCTTTGGATACTTCATTAGGGCAATCTTTTGCTTTCCTCAAGTTAAACTAGCCAAATTCCATTCTTCAATCAAATTTCTTTGCAAAATCATTCATACTTCATGAAATGATATAAATACCTTACAGTTCTACTTGTATTTAAGAAAGCTTGAAAACCCAAACACCCCAAATTCCATTAAATTCACCCTGAAATGTTGATCAAGTGTCATGCATGTAGCCAAAAACCTCCATATATATTCTTAGAAGTTTGAGCAAATTGAAAATGGGAAGAAAATCCCAATACTCTATCTATCTCCTTTTATTCACGACCTTATGTTGGCTCAATTATCTTCAACTTGCAATATGAATTTAGGAAATGTTCATTCTTCAATCTTACTCTAAGAGTATAGTTTCAATATAAAAAAATAGTTTCACACTTAGTAGAAGATATACATAAAGCACTAGGGGAAAAAAACGGAAGGGCTGCGGTGCAAGGGCTGCGTTTTTCTAAAAACGCGGTCCTTAATAGTGAAGGGCTACGGTTAACCGAAAACCGCAACCCTATAAGTAATAAGGGGATGTGGTTAATGCAAAAACCGCATCCCTTTTAGTGAAGGGTTGCGGTTTTCGGTTAACCGCAGCCCTTCACTATTAAGGATCGCGTTTTTTTGAAAACGCAACCCTTTATGGGCTTTTTTTAAAAAATAACTTTAATTTAAAAAGAATTGTTGGGCTAAAGGTTTCTCACAATTTAAACTCCCTCTTCTCTCTCACGCCTCCTTCGTTCTCCTCCCTTCTCTCTCACCCTCCCTCTTCTCTCTCACGTCCATCACTAATGAAACCCTTGGCCTCTGCTCTACCTACGCCCTCACATTACCACGCCCTCTTTCTCTTTCACTTTGACCATCTCTTCCCCACTCCATCTCCACAACATATTTAGGCACAACAACAGTCAACACACCATTCTCCATCGACATACTCATCAAATAAACTTTCGCATTCTCAGGCAACCTCAACCGCCACGAGAACGAACCGCCCATCAACAGCTTTAATACACACAATCCCACCATCATCTTCGGCGTCGACTTCCACTTGGTGCGACTCCAATCCACCAGCACTCACGACACCTTTCTCCGGGTCCTTCTCCGTTCGTCCTTATCCGGGTCGAACTCCGGCCATTTTTTTCGTCGTCGAACTCTGGCAACGACAACAACAAGTGATAGATTTTTCGTTTTCCAGATCTATAATTTCTTGATCTTTGTTTTGATGAATGTTCATGTAATTTCAGATCTATAATTTTTCTCTTTTGTATTTTCATTCGTTTTTTTTCATTTTTTTTCATTTTCGTTCATTTTTTTTTTTTCATTTTTGTTCATTTTCGTTCATTTTTTTTCATTTTCGTTCATTTTTTTTTTTCATTTTCGTTCCTTTTTTTTCATTTCCGTTCGTTTTTTTTATTTATTTTGGTTCCTTATTTCTTTTCATTTTTGTTTTGATATTGGGACTTTCGCTTCCCTTTGCTGTGATGTTCTTGAATTTGATATTCGTATGGTAAGGAGGAAAATTCGTGTTATTGCTTGGAATTTCATCCCTTTTAAGAAAAAACCTGGTGGATTATTGTAGATAGTGAGATGGGAGTTTGTGGAAAGTTCTATTTTTTGTAATGCCGATTGTTTTTATTTGAGTTTTGAAGATGATGGATTTAAGGAAGGTAGTAGTAAGAAGGGTAAGTATAGTGTTTTTGGTTTATTGGAATCTGTTAGTCCTGTTTCATCTGTTCCTTGTTCGAATGAAAGTGGTTCGAGGGATATCAACAACAACACGAATGAAATAAATATATATTGGTTCATTTCTGATGTTATAACTTCCTCTTTTTTAATTGAGTCAAGTATATAGTATCCAAAGATGTTTAAGTTTATTTTATTGGACTTGCAATTGCGTTAAGCAAGCATAGGTCAGTATTAGCTATGGTAATTTCATCCCTTTCTTTAGTGCTTGAAACTAAAGTTAATCAAGCTGTTTAGTAAAAAAAGGCAAAAAAAAAAATTTATTTTTTTTTGGGTCAAAAGGGCTGCGGTTTTGGTCAAAAGGGCTGCGGTTTTGGTCAAAACCGCAATCCTTTGTACAAAGAAGGGCTGCGTTTGATGCCCAAAACCGCAACCCTTCCAAATTGGAAGGGCTGCGTTTGAGGCCCAAAACCGCAGCCCTTCAAAATTGGAAGGGCTGCATTTTTGGGCCTCAACCGCAGCCCTTCGTTGTGAAGGGCTGAGGTTTGAAAACGCAGCCCTTCAGTTTTAGTGAAGGACTGCTGGCTAAAAACGCAGCCCTTAGGGCTGTTTTAACCGCAACCCTTCCGTTTTTTTCCACTAGTGAAGTTTCAACCTTACCTTGACCTATTCCTGCAAATCAGGGAATCCTTCCTGCACCTCGGCAGGTTCAAAGAACAATACAAACAATAAAAGTCGGTACACAAGTTCCACTAGTTTTCAACTACTTATGGTAGCTTAAAATATTTTTTTAGTTTTAACAAAAAGGGTTTATATCATAAATACCCATGCTTGACTCAACATCCTTAATTTATTCCAACTTGTATATTTACATAATGAACATCTTGATAAGTCATTTTATATATAGTTTTTAGGTGCATTTAGGTTGCATTTAAGAGCATTTAGTTTCATATTTAGGTTCCTTGATGCATTATATTCTTAAGTTATATTTTTCTACTCCTATTCAGTATGTTTTCTTGTTTTTGATGAATTTCAGGCATTGATAACGTATTTGGAGTATGATTAGCTAAGCTTAAGGATTAGGAGCACGTGGAAAGAAGCTACAATGAATAAGGATCGTATGGATATGTCATAGTACGAGTTTGAGCAAAAACAAAGCGGAAAATCATTAGAAGAAATGTGAAAAAGGAGTCACGTCTACTCTTCTGATCATAACTTTTGATGTGCTCCTTAAAATAAAGTAATTCCAGAATATTTAGAAACTAGACTTGAAGAGCTTTCCAACGATAGGTGGCACGCCCCGGGGAGACTTCTATTCAAGAAGTTATGCCTTTTTGAAGTTGGACTGTTTATGCTGGAATCAGTCACGCGTACGCGCGGATCACTAATCCGTCTATTAATGATTTATTTTAGACTTTCCTTATCTTGTAAATTGCTTTCCAAGTCATATTAGGTTATTGAATACTTATTTAGATAGGTTTTCATTCTTTCTCTCTACTCCCTCTCACATTCTTTTTTAGGTTTTAGGTTTAGTTTTCTCTCCTCTTCTTCTCTCTAGTTTTTAGTGTAAACCCTAGTTTTTATTCTTTTTCATTAATTCATGAGTTTCATTAGTTTCTTTCCTTGATTTCTTTGATTATGCTTTTCTTGGTAGATTTATATTTCATGATAGAGTAGTTTCTTTTATCTATGGTTAAGTTGAACCCTAGTATGATTTAATTCATGATTGTTTCTTTAAATTCTCATATTAATTGTTAATTGTTCTTGCTTAATTGATTGTGCATATTCCAATACTAGATTAGGGATAACTAGTATTGTTTATATTCCATTGTCTTGATCACAACGGGAGTTGGATTTTGACGGATTTGAGTATTTCAATTAAGGACATGAAGTTCTCCACGGGAGTAGGTAGAATGGATTGTTTGGAAGTTAAAGTGTCGTGTTTAATGTCTTTAATTTGCATGATTCTACGAGAGTAGGCTTTAATGCATATTAGAGAAGCCATAGATACTCGGGAGAGGTTTATGGTACTTTATAGGGTGTACTTTTCCTTGTGAACATTTAATTGATTAGTTTGGGGTAGAAATTATTTTGTATTACTTCGTGCTAGTGGGGATACTTAACTGTAGAGTCTTTTATTTATATATTGATTAGTATAGTTTAATTCCACCATTATTCTTGATATTAATCTCTTTTAGTCTTACCATTATTTAAGGACTAATCATAGAACAACTTTCTCTCTATGGGATCGACTCTGACTTACCCTACTACATAGTTAGGAGGATTAGTTAGGTTATTTATTTTTGTTAGGTGCGCGACACGCCTATCACATCTTCACATAGCAATACGTAAAGAAACTCAAATAACGAAATAAGGAAATAATAATAGATAATTAACTGAGGGGAAGAGCACCTGAATAAAGAGGTTTATTAGGCCATGTCTCTAGTCTATTGGGGGGACATATGCCCACCTTTTTCCTACTACTTACTAGTCGTTTAGAACATGTCCTAGAATATTATCATATATAACGTAATTTCACATATAACTTCTTCCCCTAAGCCTTTCTGTTCCTTTATTATACTTGATTTGGTTTCTAGCAAACAACTTCTTGTAAAGATTTCAGTTGATTTACATTCAGGGGAAGAAGTTGTTATGGAGTCGGCAGTAATGAACAAATATGCGAAATTATGTGATATATGCACTAGGGAAAAAAAAGGAAGGGCTGCGGAGGAAGGGTTGCGCTTTTGATAAAAGCGCAGCCCTACTAGTGAAGGGCTGCGCTTTTGTACAAAAGCGCAGCCCTACATAACAGAAGGGCTGCGCTTTTGAAGAAAAGCGCAGCCCTTCACTTAGTAGGGCTGCGCTTTTGAAGAAAAGCGCACCCCTTCTTAAAAAAATTTGAAATAAAAAAATCGCGGGCTTTGAAATATTGAGCGGGCTTCAGATATATTACCCCTCATTCTCTCTCCTCTCTCACGTCCCTCATCCATTTTCCTCCTCTCTCCTCTCTCACAACCTCCTCCCTTTCCTCCTTCTCTCTCATCCTCTCTTCTCTCTCAAAAACTCCCAGAAAATGCGACAAACGCAACAAAAAGCCTGAAATGATTTGCACGAATCATGCCGACGGAGTCCGATTGCCTATTGTGATACCTTTTCGGAAGCGGAACGGGCCAACGAGTCAAACTCATCGCTATGCCGTGACGTTTAGGCTTTTTAAGCCATCCGAGTTCGTTTAAGCCTCCAAATAGCCATTTTAAGTTTTTCCGAAATTTTTTTTTCCTTAATTATGTATTAGGGTTTTGTTTTACGTATTTAAACATTATTAGGTTAATGTTTGGAGGTAGTTCTTGTATTTTCAGATCTATAATGTTCTTGTATACTTTTCTTTGTTTTGATTAATGTTCTTGTATACTTCTCTTTGTTTTGATTAATGTTCTTGCATTGCATACTTCTCTTTGTTTTGATTAATGTTCTTGCATTGTATACTTCTCTTTGTTTTGATTTAATGTTCTTGTATACTTCTCTTTGTTTTGATTAATGTTCTTGTATTTTCATCTTCGTTTTGATTAATGTTCTTGCATTGTATACTTCTCTTTGTTTTCATTTTCGTTTCGTTCTTTTTTTTTGTTTTGGGTTTATTTTCGTTTCGTTTATCTTCTCTTCTGTATAATTTCAGAAAATGTGAGATTATGAGTAAAAAATGTAAAAATAAAAATAAAAAAAATTTTGGTAGGAAGGGCTGCGCTTTTTAGGTAAAAAGCGCAGCCCTTCTAGCCATGAAGGGTTGCGCTTTTTAGGTAAAAGCGCAGCCCTTCTAGCCATGAAGGGCTGCGCTTTTTAGGTAAAAGCGCAGCCTTTCTAGCCATGAAGGGCTGCGCTTTACCTAAAAAGTGCAGCCCTTCACAGTGAAGGGCTGCGCTTTTCTAGCGCAGCCCTACTTAAAATGTGAAGGGCTGCTATTGAAAGGGCTGCTGTCAAAAAGCGCAACCCTACAGGCCTTTTTCAGCGCATCCCTTCTTCATTTTTCCACTAGTGATGATATCATGTCTGCACATGTCCTAAAATACTTGCAAGCAGTAGGGAAAAGGTGGGGAGTCGTCTCCCAATAGACTCGAGATCTGACCTTATGTCCCTCTCTATTCAGGTTATCTTCCCCTCGATTAACTATATACTATTATTTCATTTTTTGATTCTTTATGTGTTGCTATGTGAACATGTTCATAATTTCACACTCAAAATCTTTACCAAGAATAGAAAGAAGTAAAATGTTGCATTTAATTTGAAATTGCCCATTTTTAGAAACTGTTGCATTTAATTTGGAACGGAGGAAGTATTAATTTATATCTTCAAAGTAAGAATTTCTTATAAGAATTCTAATCATTATTTGAAAAAGAAAGGAAAGATGATAAAGGAACTAGGACTATGTATATGTATATGAGTATATTATTTGTAATAAGCAATATTGTGTGTGTGATACTTTTGTTACATGATATTATAAATGTGAAGAAGCGGAAGGCCGATAGTTGGGATGAACCTACAAGCCACATGGTGAAGATACAAAATGCTATTAAGGAATGGAATGAGATTTACGGGGAGAGAGATCATAACCCTTTTACTTACCTTTAGATACAAGTGTACACTATGATTAAAAATTTGCCACCTTATGAGCCTTCGGTAACCTTAAAAATTAGCATATTGGAGATTATTAGTATTATATGTTGCTACGGGAGCCTACTAGGATGCCAACACTACGATGGAGAATGTTGATAAGAATTTAATGAGATGGAAAGGTACGCCACAGGAGGTTCAGAGAGAAGTAGAGGTAACTAAGGAAAAGTGAGCGCTTGGTGAAATCACTATGGGACCACGAGCTTAGTTTTGGAGAGATACATATGCAAGGTTAGAGCAACGTGAGATGGACTGAAATATAGTATATTTTCCACCTCCTTCTCCTATTCTAATATCTAGTGAAGCTGATAGTAAGTCGAGTAGGTCAAGATCGAGTAGATCCATAAGCATGAGTTATAAGTCTGGAAGAGGTACTACTAGTAGTTCATTAGTAGGGGGATATTGTAGGGGTAGTACTGACCCAGTTTATGTAACTGAAGCACCCACCACCAATAGCAGCGACAGTGGACACTATTACGACCCATGTAACTTGGATCACATATTAGTTTTGTGCTAGGGTGTGATTTGAAAATATAAGGAAGATGTGTTTGTTGTTAACCTTGTTGTTATGTTTATGTAACAATTTTGATGTATTGTAACAAAGAAAAAAAAATTGTAACAAATAATGAATGAAATTTGCATGTGAATATCATTGTGAATGAATGCAAGCACTAAAAGAAATGAATGTAAAGTCGTTAGCTCAATTAGAAGCTCAAGGGCAATAAGAATGATGAAGAAGGAAAAATTTTATGAAAGACTGGCAGCTCATAAGCCTCGTTCATGTGAGAGAGATTGTAAAGTAACCAGAGTTTTGTTGCAAGAAAGTTGTTGAGAAGTTTCAGGACAAATTGTTTCCTTCAGCTTTGCTAAGAATGAAAGAAAATGAATTTTTATTTCTAAAGCAGGGGAAAAGACGGTCTTGGAGCAAGTAACAAAGTTCCATGAGTTATCCAGATTTGAACCTGACTTTGTGAATGACGAAAGTATAGATCAGGCAATTCTTGGAAAAGCAAGGGTTGAAGTTAAAGTATCAGCTTTTGAAAAATAGTACGATTGTGCTTTAGAACTAGACATAATTGAAATAAAGGACGAAGAACCTCGAGAAAGGAATAATGGTGAGAAAACGAAGGTAGATGAACCAAGAAACCCAAAAAGGAGACAACCACTCATAAATCATAGAAATTCTAGGCATAAAATAGTAAGATTACAAAGTCAGAATGGAAATGCAAATCGTACATAAAGAATCATTATGGAAGAAATTGCACAGGGGAGAGGATATGCTTTAAATGTAAAGGCATCGGGCGTAAGATTAGTGATTTTCCTAAGGGAGTTGATGCAAAGAGATTTGATGGGGGTATGATTAAACATGTTAAGCCATTGTTGTTGATAGCCGCCAAAGGTATTTAAGGACGTGCCGGAAAAGAGGATCATTTAGGAATCAAGGGAAGACTTTGGGGAAAGTGTTTGCTATCAAGTCGGAGGCAAACACTACACCTAAGTGATTAGAGGTTGAAGGTAATGTAATTTCACGAAATTTTTCTAGCTTGCAAAACCATGGCGCGTGTGTTATTCGATCTCAGAGTATCTCATTCTTTTATATCGGGTACATTTTCTAGAAGTATGAAAAGTAAACCTTGTGCTGAGCCCCTAAATATGACCATCATCATTTGTTGTAAATGGATCCTTAAAAATTGTACAATTTATATAACAGATTTCTACTAATTTAATTTAATGCCTTTTGATCTAGAGTCTTATGATGTTATTTTAGGATGGAATTGGTTAAATAAAAATAAAGCAATAATTGAATGTTATGCTGCAATATTTAAACTAAACTCACCTAGTGGGGGTAGTATTCAGTAATAAAAGATTTCTCCTCGGTATGGGGAAGCTTCGGGGTTTTATTGGGAATAAATACGAGTAGTTGTTCAAATGATTGTTGGATATAGGTCCAAAGGGAATGAATGTTACAACGATGCTCAGGGAATGCAGAAAATTCAGACAGTGAGAGGGTTTCTAGATGTGTTTTATGATGAATTGCCAGTATTGTCACCCGGGGGATGGTAGATTTTCATATTGATTTGGTGCAAGCGCTAACTCCCGTTTCACAAGAACCGTATAGGATGGTTGCGACCGAGATGGTGGAACTTAAGAAGCAGTTGAAGATTTGTTGTAATAGAGATCTATTAGGCCTAATGTCTCCCCCTGGGGGAACCTTTTGTGATAATAAATATTTTCAGTAAGTTATTATTCATAATTTTAAAAGGGTTTTATTTATTAAAAAGGCTTTTATAAAAGGTTATAGGTATTTTGAGTAAATTCTAACGCAAATAGATTTTGGGCCTGAGTTATACTAAATTTTAAGTTGAATTATTTTCTTTCATGCAACAATAAAAGCGTTTTATAATTATATAAGGAAATTCCAAAAAGGTTTGCCAAAAGAAAAAAAAAGTTTGTTGTAACCGAATCTTGCGGTAGTGAGACGTAGCTACATGTTTATCAACTTTTGTATTGTTATTTTCTTACTTATCTTCTTAGTTGTTTAAGCTTCTGGAATTATTTTGTGGGATAATTCATATCTTTTCCTTTAGTAGGATGACCGTGAATATTAGATGATCTTAGATAGATTAATTTATCGTTTTTTTGCCAAGTACCCCCCGAATTTTCAAAAACTTTCACAAGCTACCATCCAACTTTTCAAAATACACGGAGTTCCTCTAAATTTCATAATAATACACTCAAATACCCTTGAAAAATCACGAAGTTAACCGCCGTTAGTCATTAACCCTAATTATCTTTTTTAAACCCTAATTAACCACTAACCCTTACCCCTAACCTTAACCCTAAACCCTAAACCTAACCCTAATCACCCCTCCCCTTGCTCGTGCTAACGTTGATGTTCCCCTATTTCTTCCTCCTCGGCCCATGTTGGTGGTCATGACGTCGTCGCGCTGTTCTCCTCTCTCTCTCTTGCTCTGATCTTCGTGGTGGTGGTGTAGTTTTGTTACCGATAGAGTATTTCTCTCTCATCCGTTCGCGTGTCTGTCCTCGGTGGCGGTTCCCCCTGTTGTTGCTCGTGCTGCTGCTGTCATTGATGTGCTAACACCGTGTAGCCGATGGTTGTTGCCATTAGTTCTTTCACCTCCCTTGAAGGTACTATACATTCTACCCTCCTTCCTTTGATCCCGTTCCTCCCAATTTTTTAGATGAATATTACTAATTAATCTATTAATTATGAATTGTGGATGTTGGTAGTATGATACAATAAAGTCAACTAAAGACGCGCTCTTAACTAATACTTGGAGTTCCATGAGTTTCATTAGTTAACTTGTGGTTATAATTCAATCCATAATAAGATCTAGTTTGATTAAGAAAATTCGTTTTATATGGAATTCAATTTCATTAGTTAGTAGAAAGTAATCTATGTTTATATGGTTCCAATATAGTGTTGATGAAGTTATTAAACTTAAGACTAGTGTTCGTCTGTTCTAAGTACAATAGTAATTGAAGTTTAACGTTAAGTTATAAACTAAATGGATGACAACAAAGAAGCATACGACAAGACTATGTCAGGTAATCAATAATTTTATCTTTAGACTCTTAAGAGTAAAAGCATATGAGTTCCCAATTCCTTAAGCTTAGTTGTTCTACTTAAGTTCAGTCATTTATATTGTTACGCTTTAGTTCAACTGGTTTTGTCATTTGAATTATGAGGGAATGATTATCAATTAGTATTATTGTTTATTGAATCACAATGGGGTTCAGCCTAGATTGGTGATGTGTTATTGATCTTCGAAGTTTATAATTAAGAAGGTTAAAATAGAGATATATCTACTAGTTAACAAAGAAATTTGTAATTATCGAAGGTTGTATGGGGTTAGCTTGTCTTATCATAGAATTAACTCATTAATAATTTATAATTGGTTATGTGAGTTGAAATTCACCTAATGGTGTAACTGGGGCCATGTTTACTTGGTTTGAATCACTCTTCGCTTAATGAACCTTGGAGTTTGGTGTTTAAGTGAACTTTCCTCAGTTAATTCTAAGAGAAAGACCTATGTAATTATTGGTGATGCTTGATAATTGTTGTTATCATCGTGGAGATAAATTTGGATTGATAATCATGAAGTGTAAGAGAATATAAACTATTTATATGCAAGAGTATGGACTATGTGTAATTGGTTTAGTAACTCTCGCTAGTTAATTTTAGCTAAGAGACCTATTGTCACGGTGGTTAGTATTTTACAGAATATGATTGGTTACTTGAGTAAGTATGTTTTATAATTGTAATTCAATTGAATCTAAATGCATAACTATATTGGCCTCGAAATACTTAAGCGATTATAGCGCTATAAGAAGAAGTCTTTTGATTGGTTTGTTGTTCAATGATTGTCAAGAATCATTATAAGAAAGGATGAGATCCAAGAACAATATGATTGTATATGAATGATAATAAAAAGGAATCTAAAGGGGAAAATAGCCTCGTCTGAGTCGACGGATGAGGTGACACGAACAAAGCCCCATGGAATGTGAACTTGGGGGACCCCATAGGGAAACCTGCCCATTGCTCTGTGGGGCGATAATCGAGAGATATATCAGGCAATGTGAAACTTGTGGATGGTTGATGAAATCAGCGAAAAATGTACTCCAGACTAGTTGCGATTATTGGCTAAAATTAAAGTGAATGGTTGGGTGACGACCCCCACTATCGGAGTGTAAGTTTTGTCTCCTCCGCCGCGTTCTCTTTCCCCTGGTCAAAAGAAAATTATCTCAAAGTATGAAAGTTATGTTGATGTTGGATTCCCAATAAGGAACATATCATAGTAAGTTGTTTCGATATTGGATTCCCGATAAGGAATCATATCAGGTAATATAGTGATGATATTAGATTCCTGATAAGGAATCATATGTTGATATTGGAATCATGATAAGGAATTGTATTATGGTAAGTTGTTATGTTATTGGATTCTTGATAAGGAATCATACTTGGGTATTGAATTTTCGATAAGGAATCGCGTAGTGGAATGTTGTCATGTTATTGAATTCCCTTATAAGGAATTGTTTGTAAAGTACTCCCTCCGTCCCATAATATAGTGCCTACTTTACTTTTGGTGGGTCAAACTTTAAAATCTTTGACCGAATATTTTCATTTTTATATATAAAAAAAATATTCATGTGGGATCTTCTTAGATTCGTCTCAATGTGTAGTTTCATAATATCAAATTTTTATATTTTTTATTAATACGAAATTGAAGATATTAAAGGTCAAAGTTACATATTGGATATCGTGCAAAAAAGAAACAAGGACTATATTATGGGACGGAGGGAGTATTAGAAAATGATTGATATAGTAGTTGAAAATATAAGTTGGATATCTGATAAGAAATCGATTAAAGGTAATTAAATATTATTTATAATGGAGTTGGCAAACTTAGTTCCTTGATAAGGAACTGTGATATATTTCAAAGACTAATTAAGGGTGCGTTCTCTTCAACTTAAAAAATTAAGTTTCAGGTTCAATAAGTTTAGATAAGTTCTAATAAGCTCAGATAAGTTGCAACCAGGTCCAATCAGGACAATAAGTTCCAATCAGGTCTAATAAGGTCCAATTAATAAGTTCTAATCAAGTGCAACAAGTTCCAATCAGGTCTAATAAGTTCTAATCAGGTGCAATAAGTTTCAATCAGATCTCATCAGGTCCAATAAGGTCCAAATAGTCAATGTTCAATAAACATTTGTATTATTTCCATTATTTTATTATTCATATCACTATTAGCTGATTATGTTATTATTAGAAATTTAATTTAAGTATCACAATGCTTATAAAGTAATATACTTGTATTATTGTCTATATTTTATTTAATATTTGTATTATTGTATTATTTTATTATTCATATTACTATTAGCTGATTATGTTATTATTATAATTTTTTATTAAAGTACCACAATATATAGTATTATACTTGTATTATTGTCTATTACTTGATTATTCATATTACTATTAGCTGATTATATTATTATTAAAAAATATTATAATCATGGTCAAATAAGGTTAACAATTATAATCATTATAATTACAATATTTTGCAATTCGTCTTTAAATAACTAGAGATAACATGTGGTGAAATAACTAGAGATAACAATATTTCTACTAGTGCTTTATGAAATCAAAAGAAGACTATTAGATATAATAATGGTGAAAGTTATGTATAGGAAAATATATAAATAGTAATTTTTTTGTTATATTATTTATTTATCATAAGAGATAATTAATAATAAATATTTTTTTAAAGGACAAATTTTAATAATTATTACTTCATAATAAATTTTGAGGGGTAGTATTTACGTTAGGGGTAATATTTATGTTATTACTCGTCAATTTTTTTGTCTAATAAGGTCAAATAAGTTTCAATCAGGTTCAATAAGGTCTAATAAGTTTCAATCAGGTCCAATAAGGTCCAATAAGTTTCAATCAGGGCCAATAATGTCGAATAAGTTTCAATCAGGTCAATAAGTTTCAATCAGGTCCAATAAGTTCCAATCACGTTCAATCAGGTCCAATAAGTTCCAATCACGTTCAATCAGGTCCAATAAGTTGAATCAAGTCCAAGCAGGTTTAATAAGTTCCAATAAGTTCAGTTCAGGTTCAATAAGTTTAGTTCAGATAATTTCAGATAAGTTCAGGGCTAATAAGTTGAAGCGAACGCACCCTAAATCAAGATATATGAAATATGATTTTGTTATGATTGTTTGGAAGTTGCCTTATTGCATTTATTGTTGCATTTATTGTTATGATTTTAGTTCAGGTTTAATGCATGTTGTGACAGTGTGACTATGTTGAGTAAAAGTCGTTTTCGAGTAAAAGTCACCAAAGCATATGTTAAGCTTATTTACGGGTTTAGTACTCATCTTTGCTGATGTGTGTATGTTGTTTTGTCATTTCAGTTTGACTCACTCTTTTGTTTCTCTCTCCATCCTTTCACTTTCTCTCTCCTACACTTTTGTAGTTGCTCTTTGATTCTCCCCAAAGTGATGTTTTTAAATTAGGACTTATGAGGTATCACATTCCAACGTTCCATCATCTAAACAGTTCGATTGCGCACAAATTAAACTCGTTGACGACCTCGGATATTCGTATCTTCCGAAATTCCAAAGTTTTGTTTTGAAGTAATTCCAATACTTCCATAAACTTTAATTGAAAAATTAGATCTTCAACAACAAATTCGAGGGAAAATCCAGCATTGGAAATACCGAGAAACAATCGCTCGTAAGTAATTATGTTATTGCTCTTGCTTCATTGTTCATTTCGGTATTCAATTTCTTCTTTCTATTTTTTTTTTTTAACAAATTAGCTAAAAGTGCTGGATTTTCAGTTTTCAAATACTGTCATTTTTACTCGAATTTTTCCTTTTCTCCAGCATTTTTCGCTTAATTCCTCCACTTTTTTTCCTTTTTGTTTGTTTAAATTACAATTGATCTTCATCTTGAACATTATTAGCGTCAAACAAGTGCTTGACGGATTTCAGAAATAATATGCTGTTAAGTTATCATGTTTTAGCTAATATTAGATTCTAAATTGTTTTAAAGTCTAATACTGGATAAATTAGAGTCAGGCCCGTTTATGAGATTTTGGAGCCCTAAGGGCAAACTTACCTATTAAGGCCCTACTTACGTCCAAGTTTTTTAAATATTTGATTTTTGGTCCAGACCGAAAAAAAAAATTGGTCCGCATTTTTAAAAATTTTGATTTTTAGTCCAAATAGCGAATAAGTTTCTTTTTCGGCTTTTACATAATTTTTATAGAAAAATTAATTTTACAAATTTAACTTTAGGTTTATTTGTTACCAGTTTTTCGTTCCTACATAGAATTGTGTCCCCGCATCCAAAATATTATAAATTACTGAACCCGACATTTTTATCTGATACTGGTACCAATGTCTTAAGAGCATGTACGAAAATGGAGAGCCACCTCTTTACCCAACAATGGGGCTCTTGGATGTGCCTTGGGTGGCTCTCCATGTAAACAATTTGCAAAGTGGCTCTTGGGGCATATACCATTTGGGTTGATGGAGTGATAGCTCTCCAATGTGTGGGGCTCACATCCTATTGCAATTACTTAAATTTTATTTTCTTCTTGCAACCATTTAATGATATTTTTTATAAAAATTAAAAAAATGATAATAAATACTATACCAACAACTATAATTTCTTTATCTATAAAATGAGCCTAATATTGGATATATTACTATCTTTTTCATATTCCATCAATCTTTAAAAGTGTTTAAGAAAAAAATGAAAAGAATTATTTTTTTAAAAAAAATCTACATTGCATAAATTATAAAAAAGATTATGTTTCTTTGTAATTATAATTAATTTACATGAATAACTTTATGGAAAAACTGACAAAAATAAGCCAACCTTTGCCCCGTATTTCACATTTAAGCCAACCTTTTAAAAATCCAGAAATAAGCCAACCTTGATATCATTTTTTCCAATTTTAGGTCAGATTACCTCTAACCTGTTTTACAGGTTAAAAAATATATTAATTTTTTTTTCTGAATTTCTTTTTTCTAATTGAATCTCTAATTCAATCTTATTCATCATCTTCATCACCCACCCCAAAACCCCAGCCACCCACCCACCCCCACCCGCACCCCCAGACCCCCCCACCCCACCCTCACCTCCATCGCCATCCACAACTTAACCCCCATCCAACCCCGAATTTCCCAAAATTCAACCCAAACTTAAACCCAAATTTTCCCCAAAATTCTAACCAAATTCAACCAAAAATTCAACTCATATTTTCCCTAATACTTCAACCCAGATTCGAAGAATGATGATGAACGATGAAGATTGATGAACGATGAAATCTCTGGGTTAAGTTTTCAAATTTTCTTGGTTTATTTTTGTGTGATTTTGGGTTTGATTGGGGTTCGAATTATGATCTGGGGGTTCGAATTATGATCTGGGGGTTCGAATAACATGGGGGTTTGAATTACGATTTTGTTTTGGAGGATTCGAATTCAGGGTTTGGGTTAATTCGAATTTGGGGTTTGGGTTTTGTCGAATTAGGGGCTTCGAATTTGGGGTTTGGCTTTGGGTTAATTCAAATTTGGGGTTTGGGTTGATAGGGGGTTCGAAGGTGAGGGGGTTGATGGGGGGTTCGAAGGTGGGGGTTCGAGTGGTGGGGTTTCATGGTGGGGTTTAGGACTACAAGGGTGGAGGATTGGGGGTGGTTGTGGCGGGGGTGCTGGGTGGGCATGGGTGGTGGGGGTGCTGTCGTGCTGGGTGGGTATGGCTGGGGAGGAGGGGTGTTGGGTGGCTTAAAGGTGGTGGTGGTGGTTGTGGTTATGGTGGTGGGTGGTGGATGATGATGATGAGAATAATAATTATAATAATAGTAGTAATACTACTACTAATAACAATAATAATTACTAATAACAATAATTATTATTAATTAGTAATAATAATAATATTAACCTGAAGTAACAGGTTACTAACCGGTCAAATCTTCACTCAACCTAAAATTGGAAAAAATGATACCAAGGTTGGCTTATGGAATACGAGGCAAACATTGGCTTATTTTTGTCAATTTTTCCTAACTTTATTTATATAACTTTGATCATAATATAAAATAATATTTATTTATTGATACGGGACCACCAAATATGAAAAGTTGAATGGAGAGCTCTTTAAAGAGTTTTGTTGTTGTTGACAGTTTTTAGACATAGTTCTTAAGAGTAGCTTGAGGAGAGAAAATAGATGAGATAGAATGAAGAGTTTTATTGTACATACTCTAAGTAACCTAGCTTATCAATTGTCGAGTCTCCTGTTGTTTTCAGCTTCTCTTTATCTATCTAGTTCGCGGGTGAAAGTGAAACTCTTAGGACTGGTATACAATTTTCACTTGCCGTCATCAAATTTCTTTCAGATTAATTTTGAAGATATAGGGTAAGTACCCTTTTTTATTTCTCTATATCTATCTTTCTCCAATAGTCATTTCACTCACTAACACGCCTGCAATCTCTAAAAGAACTTGTATATGTTTGCATTTTTGGGTCTTTTGCGCATGTTTGGTTTGTATTTAGAATTTACTTAGTTTGATATTATTTGAAATAAATCATTGGAATTCGTTTTCTGCCAATATCTTCAATTGGGCAATCAATCGAGGTAAAGTAGAAAGTAAAGAGATTGCAACCAGTAATGGAAGTATTATCATGTAAATTATACGGAGAAACATGCTTAAAACCCTTAATTCTTAACGATAAATCATGTTCAAAGCAGGTCCGTTTATGAGATTTTGGAGGCCTAAGGGCAAACTTACATATTAAGGCCCTACTTATGTCCAAGTTTTTTAAATATTTGATTTTTGGTCCAGACCGAAAAAAAATATTTGGTCCGCATTTTTTAAAATTTTGATTTTTAGTCCAAATCGTGAATAAGTTTTTTTTTTTTGGCTTTTACATAATGTTCATAGAAAAAAGAATTTTACAATATTTTCATGTATTTTTTTATGGATATTATATCAAAAAATTATTTTTATATTATTAATAGCTATATTTTTTTTATATATTAGAGATAATGGAGAGGTGACAGAGAGATAGAGATTTCGTGTAGAAGATGAAGGCAATGACGGACCCATCTATATATACGGGTACCAAATTGTTGTCAGATATTTTGAGCTTGCGGAGTAAGCAAACTCCCTTATGTAGTGAAATTTGTTTTGGATATTGATCATTAAATCTATTGGAAAGTGTCCAAATCAAAATTCATCAACTTTATGAAACCTAACTCGTTTACAATTGCAAAGCTATGTCGATATAATACAATATAATATAATACAACATAATATAACATAACATAACATAACATAATATAACATAACATAACATAACATAATATTACATAACATAACATAACATAACATAACATAACATAACATAACATAACATAACATAACATAACATAACATAACATAACATAACATAACATAACATAACATAACATAATATAATATAATATAGTATAATATAGTATAATATAGTATAGTATAGTATAGTATAATATAGTAGTATAGTATGGTATGGTATGGTATGGTATGGTATGGTATGGTATGGTATGGTATGGTATGGTATGGTATGGTATGGTATGGTATGGTATGGTATAGTATAGTATAGTATCGTATAGTATAATATAGTATAGTATAATATAATATAATTGATGATAATAATAGTTTTTAATAATATAACTTATTTTCGTCTCTTTGCGTAATAATTACAGCAAACTTGATTTCTTTAAGAAACATTGTGCACTTTCAAATGATTATGTTAATAGGCCAGATATGCCTATTGATAATAATGATATGTTTTATGACTTAGATGGTTGCGAAGGATAATCTAGTTAAAATTGTGTGACTTTATGGTGGATTGCTTTTTAGTTAGAACTTTTACTTATTTTATGTTTATGATGGATTTATATGTGGAACTTATTGTTATTATTGTATTTTACATGTGGAACTTATTGTGGAACTTTTAGTTATTATCGGATTTTATATGTTTGTCTAAATCAAATTGCATTAAATGTATATGTGCCTATGTAGAATGGATGAAGATTTGTGCAACGAAGTTTGACGCGTATAGCATTGCATGAGTTTAGGAGATTGACAACCAAAGTTGAACAGATGCCTTTGCATTCGGGGGGAAAATGATGGCATCATTTTATACATAGGATCTTGATTGTTGACAGGCAATCGTAACTTGTGCAAAGAACAACTTGGGTAAGTAGAGAAATATTTGTAAGTCTTGCTAATATGCTTAGAGCACAACAACTTCTAGTAGATGGCAGATAATAATAATAATAACTAGTTTTTTTGCCCGGGCGATGCCTCGGGTCAGTTACAATAAACTAATATGTTATTATTTTATATTTCATACTTTATTCTGCTACTTTTTATAATTTTTAATTTATCCATTAAGAAATTGAAAAATTCATGTCACGACGTGATAAGTAAAAAAAAAAAAGCTTTGAGTTTGAAAACAATACCTTAAAAAGAATTGTGGTAAGAGAATATGACATCAAATTCTCTTGGAAGTTACGTAATAAGATTGTTAAAGATGTACTCTCTCCGTTTTTTTTTAATTCGTACATTTTCCTTAAATGGTTGTTTTTTTTAAATTTCGACATTTTTCTTATTTGGCCCACCATAATTGATACGTTTATATTTGTTTTTCTCTTTTTCGACCCAAAAATACAACTTTTCACGTTTTCTCATTATTATACATTAAATGAATCAATAAATACACTCCAATTTGAAAGTGACATGGCATAAATGTAGCAATAAAAAAACGGAGGGAGTATATACTTGTTAAGTCTTTTTAGTTAACTACAATTATTACAAGACTTTATCATATTTTATTTCAAACATTAAACAACAAAGTCATAGTGTACTGATGGTTAAGCGCTTACTTTTCATTTCAAAGGTCACGTGTTCGATTCCTTTCGCTTACACATTTTTTTAAGAGTGAGGAGTATACATGAACATAAAGCATTTGCATTAGAAATTTGAGGAGAGTGCCACGTGGCACATAAACGTTCTTTCGCACGCCTTTTAATATATTAGTATAGATAATAATAATAATAATAATAATAATAATAATAATAATAAAAAAAAAAAAAAAATAGTAATAGTAATAGTAATAGTAATAGTAATAGTAATAGTAATTATGATGATAATGATAATGATAAAATAAGTATAATTTTAATTGTAATTGTAATTATTAATAATAAAATTATATTATTTTATTATTAGCGAAACAATTAGGAAGTGAACAAAACTGATTAGAACTGAGGCTCTGTTGGTTGGATGTAAAATATTTTCAATATAGAACATTTTTAAATGGAAAATCCAATTGTGAAGCTAATTTTCTTTTGTTTGGTTCAATCTAAAAAAAAGTTATCAAATGAGAAAAATAGATGGGGAAGGAAGATGATGGATAAGAGGAGAGTAAAAGGTTGCTAAGAAGAATGGAAAAAAATGTGTTTTCCCTTCTTTTGTAAAGGAAAATAATTTCCACCTATAACTACTATGATAGAAAACTTGTTTTACACCCTTTAACATACCAAACAACGGAAAATGAGAGGAAAAGGAAAACTAATTTTCATGGAAAATATTTTACACCCTACCAAACGAAGTATGAATCCAAATGATTGTAACTAAATTGAAAATAAGATGGAGACTGGAGAGAACAGGTTAGGAATAATAATCCTATTTATATGATAATATTTAGAATTCTAACAGATCATCGATGTACAATAAGCTATTACTAGTCTCATATGCACATTTATGTTAATGTATAATTTCTTACTTTTTAATTGTTTGAAATCGCTTTAGTTAGATTAGTTTAATTTTCAATCAAAACTATCTCTTTTAAGCATATTATTTTGGAAAATATTTTATGTGTACATTATATCTTATTATAAATTAGACAATCTTAAGTTTCCTTATTATTACACATAAATATAGATCAAGAAAGAATTAAATATTTCATAGTTAACAATTTTTTTAATAGGTAAAAGTTAGAACAGTAACTTTACAAGACGACACCATAGCTCGTCACTTTACTTATATAATAGAGATAAACTCGTCAATTTATGTTACATTTTCGAGTGTTGTGCATAAAAAAAATAATCTTAAACTACATAGGTATAGCCTATAATCTATATGCGAGTAACACTCCAAAAACGCTCAGGTGGCGGTGCCCAACTCATACGCAAATTGGATTCCTTTAGAACCTCTGGAATCTGGAACCTCTCATATGTCATACGCATAGCTCGAATTGCAGAAGCTCGTTCCAGGTTCTTGTTTTGTTCCTTAGATGAATCTTCTTGTTTTGTTGCGGATTTTGGTGTGGAATTGCGATTTTTGAGATGTACTTCATGTGATTATTCATGCGATTGGTTTTATGCTGTTTGTTTCATGAAGTCAACTTATTTTTTCTTTCTCATATATGCTATCTCATGTTTTTAGTGATAATTTACATGTTATAAACTTATGACTCGAGTTTCTGGTTTAACTTCTTATTTCATCTTTGTTTCATGGAAGTAAATGATAAGAAAATTTATGTTACAATTTGTAGATGCGCATATTTGTGTTCACTTGTTCTTGTTTAATTTCATGAGATTAATTTTTCAAGTGTTGTGGCTGGAAATCAGTAATGAATGACCTGTCATCCCCAGGCCCAGGGCGGCCGCCCCTCCTGCCCTGGCTCAGGGACGGGCCTGATTAGAGTTGACCAAACTTGACAATCAAGAGAGTAAAATGGATGAATATTATTAGCTTCTTCTGGAAATTATTCCAAAGTAGTAATATGTTGTTTCATGATTTATCACATGTTATACTTTCTGAATTGTTTTTTTGTTTCTGTTTTTTGGGGGTCTTATGTATTACTCCATACTAGTAATTGGTATGATTTCAAGTAAATAATCTTGGATCCACAACTGAAGATTTTATGTAAGGTGATTTGTGGGTTCTTTTTGGGATGTTGTTGTAGGGTTTTGAAGAGACATGGCAAATCAGGGTGCTAAGAAGAGAAAGGAAGAGAATGCCCGTCATATGTCAAAACTTCTTCGTCTTATAATTGGGTGTAATGTAAATTTCTATTCCTCGTTTTTCATGTTTTCGGGTTCTAATTCTAGTTTTTCATGTTATGATTAGAAGCAATGGCCAAATGTTTAGATTAGGGACATGCTTGGATCGAGGAGTAATGCATTAGGGGGTAATGGAGATTCGGGACAAAACAAAGAAATAAAGATGATTTTAGTAGTAGTAAAAGAGATAATGTAAGGAAGGAGATGAAAGGGGAACAATCTCCCTCCTTACCCTAATGGATGGTATGTAAATAAGTAAATTATATTCTTGAACTGAGGGTAATTTATCTCCCGCTATCTAAACAATACTTTATGTCAACTATCACATCTTCATTAACCTTCTTTCTCTCTTTTTCTTCTTCTATCATCCAAAAATTACATATCCTCAAGTACAAGCATGCCCTAATTTTTCTTTGGAGTAAAAGTATAATGTATCCTCATCAATAGTGAAGTCTAACTATTCTTTGTTTTTTGGATTATAAAGAACTTTCTTAAAATGAATCATTAGAATTCTGCCTGTCTTGTAAAATGTAAAGTAGCATATGGTCATTGCATAGAATCAAGGGTTGGTTGGCACAAAATGCATACATGATTCATCCGAGCCTCCTTACCTTGCCAAAAACAGGAGCCTGTCTATAAGGTTGTAGCGCATATCTGATTTTTTTTTTATATGAGAGTCTTCATAGTAGGTTGAAGTTTTGAGGGTTAATGTTTCTTGTGCCATTTTATTTGCAAGATGCTTGGATCTCTCCTTCTCTCTGCCATCTAGAATGTGCAATTCGATTTATTGTGGTTGTTGAAGCATTGCTTGGCAGATAACCTTGATGGTTCCCTTTCCTTTTAGTTGTTTTCTGGTGATGGTGTTGCTTGGTTGATACATTTCTTCTTCCTAAAATTACTCTCCCTATATATGTGGGCTAAGCCGCCTAGCTTTCATCGATGCTACGAAAAACTATCTTTATTCAGGCGAGCAATTTCATTCCATCCAGTAACTTCTGTGGGTTGGGTGTGTTCCCTGCACTGGTCTTTCAGTTTTTGGTTTTCTCACCCTGCTGGGAAAGCTTTCAACGCTTTCTAGGTGTTGAACATTCAAACACTATAGTCTTCCAAATTATATCTACACTGAAATGCTCGGCTATTTGCTGTCTAATACTCCCTGTGTCTCCAGTAGCCTTAACATTGTCTTTTTGGCACCTCATAATAAGAAGAGTAGGGAGAGAAAAAGAGATGGTAATCTTTACCCATGTGATCAGGAAAGAGACCTTTGAACAAGAAAGGAATGTTAAAAGTTATTTTCTTTCTTCAAACAAACCAAAATGGAAACTGGCAAGTTTATCCAGAAGCAGAGATAGTTGTATCTTTAGCAATGATATAAACTCACCCTGTCTAGCTCCATATCAAGTTGGTGCATTGACTTACTGGCTATATGCTAAACTTTAGTGTAATTTTACAGTGATTATAATCGGCACTCCATTTTACTTAAGCCGTTAGGCACCTAGAGCTTAGCCTCCAGACATTATCTCTCCTCTTCTTTTTTTTTCGTTTGTTTGTTTGATTGTACGAGCCTCCCCCTCCTCTAAGTCTCCAGACATTGTTCTTTTGTGTATGACTTGCCTCTCTCCTCTCCAAAGTCCAAATAGTACCTTGTTCTTTTGTGGAATTTTATCTCTCCGTTACTTCTTTAGTTATATTCTTATCTATTCTGCACATGTTTTGCTAGTAGTTTATTCATTCAAAAAGGAAAATAGTAAGGTATTCCATTTAATTCAATATGCTGATGAATATAGCTCTCCACTTCTCATCATAGGTTGTCTACATCTTGGTGAGGATGATTATTTATCATTCGTCTTTCACATGGAAACATTGGGTTGGCTTGGTGTTGACATCTTTGGCCTATGCAGCTCCTTATAAACAACTTGCTAGTATGGCTAAACCAACCTACACAGATGATGGCGAGCTCATTGATGGTGGGTTTGATATGAGTACCACAGGAGTTTGTGGGTATGGTTACCGCATATCTTCTCTATTTAATACCTTTTGGCTTTTCATCTTGTTCTTTTTCTCCCTTCCCCCTCACCTGCATGTGATGTTGCAATTTGATCCTCTTTGTGCAATTCTCTATAAATGGCTGTTTTAAGATTCCTATCCCAATGCTACGAAATGGCTTTTTTTTTGTTAAAGTATATTCCTTTGTGAACCTAAAGGAACTTCCTCTCAAATGGTTAATTTGCATTACAGGTATTTGCATGACATAATCTACATTACAAGTTTTGTACAGCTTGCCTCACTCATCTCCGACAAATTTTGGTATACGTACTTAGCGGTAAGTCCCATTGCTCTGATTTGCTTTACGTGGTGTGTGGTTTCTGTGGCTTTTTGTGGGTATTTGTTTTGGATTGGGTGGTAGAGGGTGAAGTAATGTCATTCTCTTGTTTGTTATGTGCTCAAGAGAACTTTTGAGCTCTTTAATTTTATAATGAGATAAGGTAGTAGAAAGTACCTAAACAATTGGTGAACATCAAGTGGTATAAGATTGACTGTAAGAAACAATATTGTTTGCACATTCATGTATCTTATCTAGCATAACTTGCGCCCAACAAATTTTTTCAAAATTTTCAATATTATTTATAATAAGAAAGTTATACTAATGCCCGTAGCCATCGGACGGGGCAGCAACAAAGTAACTAATCAAGTAAAAAGACAACATTTTTCTAAAATTGAGCCGTGCCTCGGTTTCTACTGACATATTGTTAAGAATTTGAACTACAATTGCTTTGCGACCAACTCATTTGGACTTGGTTTTCTCACCTTGTTTGTATTTCGTGGCCATGTTTTTAGTCTTGTCTTTCTTCCGTCGCTCTCGCTCATCCTCATGGACACATTCATGACACAAATCATAGTACCATGAAGGAGTCTCTAGAAAACTTGATGACTCAACAAGAGGCTCCCCACTGTCACTCAACCCAGTAATTCTAGCTATATCACTCACATCGAATGATATAACTTGATCTTTAACTCTAAAACACTTGTTCTCTACATCATAGCACTCAAGAAAGCGGTGCACCAAGGTATTAGATGTAGCCTTTTGTTTTGTATTAAGTAGCTGATAGAATTGTAAGTTTTCCATTAGCCTTTTAAGTTATGAAACTTGATTACCCACCTTATTAATAGTAGGCTATTACATTAATAAGGCCTACGATTCTAGCGGGTAATTTAGACAACACTCATGTCTTTGCATCTCATCTTTCATGGCTAACTCTCACTTAGATAAATCACTTGAATTCACAACTTCTTTATAAGATTCTAGATAAGATTCTAGTTCACCAACATCAGTTAGTAAACAAATAGTACATAAGGTGAATATCAGATAGGTGCTTTGATCTTTGGTGCAGACTTTTTCAGGTTGACCTTTGAGACTATTCTCATTGTACTAGAATGGGAGCCTGTAATGGTGTGCTAGGAACAATAGCACCATGTGAATCACTCATTTATGGGACATCCGATTCCTTAGAATCTGATCCTCTAGGAGTGTGAACCTCATCATGTTGTTTAACCCGTTCTGGAATATGAACCTCTTCATCAGAATTGCCCTCCAACTCCACCTGTTCTGTAATATGAACATCTTCATCAGAATTGCCCTCTAACTCCACAAATTCTCCTTCTCAACTCCCATTAGTTCAGTACTAGAATTTTTTGCACGCGATGCGTGCTTGAATTTTTTTTCGAAACAGAAACTCGATTTTCTTCGGCATAAGAGTCAAAGTTTGAACATTAGACATACGAAGTATAATTGTTTTTAGTTGCAAAATTTGATTGGTTTAGTTTCTGTCACTTAAGTCTCTCGATCACCATTCTTTTTTTTCTTTTTTTTTTTTACTTTTCAAAGTTATATTCTATGAACAAAATAGACATTTTATTGAATTTATTTATGATTTCTAATATTATAATAATTTTTTAGTTGATTTTTGAATTAAGTACAGTACTTCATAAATTGTAAAAAAAGTGAACACTTTGATTTCAAGTCAATTTTTTCATAGGTTGTAGTTTGTGAGTGATTGTTATTATAATTATATTTTTGGTATTTTTGTTTGAAGCCACTCTTGATTTATAAGTAAATTTGTAAATTAGAATGGGAGTGGGGTAACATAGTCTCTTCATTCGGGGACACCATAGCTCCCCTCTTCCCTTATATAATAGAGATATGTTATACTTTGATTCTTGAATGATATTTTACATAAACTTTTTTACCTTGATAATTAATCACTATTATATAATAGAAAAAGATAGGTCCAAATATATGTAAAAGTTTTATTATATATAGGAAACACTATAAAAAGGTAATAATTTTTTTCCTTGTCTAACTTCTAAATTATGATTTCACTACAAATATACCTCTATTTTTTATTAGTGAAAGTATTGGGTCAGACCGTCTGACGTATTGTTTACTGTCAGACGAACTGAGCCCAATACATCTTCTCTCTGCTTCACTTTTTAGGTCACATTCTCTCTCCTCTTTCTTCTTACTTGAGAAACTTGTTCTTCCCTGTGATGAGTATATTCGACTCATCATCTTCATGAAATTCTCATGAATTTCTTAATGAAGATAAGACTTGGATTGACAAATAAAGTCTAAACAAACCATTTTAGCTCCGTAGTATTTTGTGTTGGTAACTTAAAAAAGAAGCACTTGCATAATTTGCATTGCACGGTAAGAAAAAACACCACCACCAACTATGTCCGACACCACAGCAGACGAATCACCTTCCGCCGGAGCAATTTTCGACGCCGGCGAAACTCAACAACCAGCTCCGGCGGAAAATCTCTCTGAAAAAATGGAGAAAATGAACATCTCAAGTTCATCCTTCAGCATTTGGCCACCTACTCAACGCACAAGAGATGCCGTCATCAACCGTCTCCATTCTTAAGATTTTCATGAAATTCTTAAGTTCTTTCATAAATCCTATTTTTCATGAAATTCTTAATCTCAGTCTCCATTCTTTATTGATCTAACAAAGAAGAAAAAAATCAGCTAAGAGGAATGAAGAAGAAGGAGAAAGTGAGAGAAAACAGAGGTTAGTGTTTTGTTTTTCAGTTGGACTTTGTTTTGTTTCAGTTGGACTTTGTTTTGTTTCAGTTCAACTTTGTTTTCTTTCAGTTGGACTTTGTTTTCTTTCAGTTCGGCTTTGTGTTTCTTTCAGTTGGACTTTGTTTTGTTTCAGTTGGACTTTGTTTTTTTTTTTTCAGTTGGACTACCAGAAAAAAAAATGAAGACTACTTGAGTAGAAGACTACCTGAAAAAAAAAAAATAAAACTAACAAACGAATAAAGACCAACTGAAACCCAAAGTAAGTCTAACTGAAGTACAAAAACCAACTGAAAAAAAAAGAAGACTAACTGAAAAAAAAAGAAGACTAACTGAAAACAAAATGAAGACTACCTGAAAAAAAATGAAGACTACCTGAAATATAATAAAGACCAACTGAAACCCAAAGTAAGTCTAACTGAAGTACAAAAACCAACTGAAAAAAAAAGAAGACTAACTGAAAACAAAATGAAGACTACCTGAAAAAAAATGAAGACTACCTGAAAAAAAATTAAGACTACCTGAAAAAAAAATTAAGACTAACTGAAAAAAAATTGGAACCACCTGAAAGTCGTCCGACCAAAGATTATGGTCGGACGAGTCCGACATAATACGTTCTCTTTTTATTATGGCCCACCATTAATTGTGAATGGTTCTTGAGAATAGTGGTTTGTAAGTAAATTTTTGTAAATATTTTTGTATGGATTGACGTTCTAGGTTATTAGTTTTAGTTTGTATGTTTTTAAGTTTTAATAATGTTTCCTGATTATTTGAGTGATTTGCGTGATTTTTATAACGTGATTTTCTCAATTGTATGAGTGATTTGTAAAGTTTCTTCTTTTAAGTGATTTGTGAGTGAGTGTTGTAATTTATTTGCGGTAGTTTTCTTTGAGTGTCGATTTTGATTTTGACATTCCTTTTGTAATTTAGAAAGGGAAGGGGGGCAAAATAGGCATTTCAAAAGAGGACACCATTGCTCCTCCCTTCCCTTATATAATAGAGATCATAAGACTTAGCACCATACACATCCCTATACAACTTAGTCCCATCAAAAGTCACATCACATTGCCTCAAAATCTGTCTACGTTTGAGTTCCAAAATCGATACCCATACTTCTCAAAACCATACCCAATAAAGAAACATTTAACAACTTTTGGGTCTAACTTGTCACGATTCTCAGTTTCAACATAAGCAACACAACCAAAAAGCCTGAAGTAAGGAAGATTTACCTCCTTGCTCCACACTTCTTCACATATATTGAATTCCAAAGGAACTGAAGACCCACTGTTGATCAAGAATGCTGTTAGTTAGCCCTACATGAGACCTCATACTTCTGGCTCTCTCCAGTAGTGTCTTGTTCATCCTCTCCGCAACTCCATGTCGATTTTTTCCTGAAATAGTCCTCTTCAAAATGATGTCGTTCTCCTCACACGAGTTTCTTGTACCCTGTCAACTCATACTCACCTTTATTATCAGACTTCCTGCACTTTATCTTCTTACCAGTCTGATTCTCGACTTCAGCTTTCCCCTTCTTGAAAGTTTCGTGAAGCTCAGATTTTCGCTTCATAAAGTAGACCCACACTTTCCGGCTGTAGTTATCAATGAAAGTACAAAATACTGTTGAGCCTCTAAGGATTTAAATGGGGAAGGACCCTATAAATCAGTGTGCACCAAACTCTAGCTTCTCAGTTCTCAACTGTTTCTTGGCTTTTGTGAAAGTAACTTTTTTCTGCGTCCTACATACATAACTTTCATAAATTCCATGTCAGCTGATCTAAATCCTGGCAACTTGCCACTTGAAGCTACAATCTTCATCATTTTCTCACTTATGTGACCAAGTCTAGTATGCCATAACTTGATCTCATCCGTTGTGGTCGTAGCCAACATGCCCGTACACCTTTCAGTAGTGTACAATGTACCAACCTTGTTAGAGATTTTCCATCTCCCATCACTAAACATAGTCCCTTGACCACTTGAGTCAAGCTAACCCACATAAATCAGATTCTTTGCTACGCTTGGAATTTACATAAAATCATGCAGTTTCCAAGTGCCCCCAATTGTAGTCTTAATCATCACATCTCCCTTCCCCTCAATTTCAACCTTACCCAACTTCTTTGACTTCTAGTTATGAAACAACTCCTTGCAAGGTGAAGAATAAAAAGATGCGCCTGAATCAAATATCCATGACTCTATGGGATTATAAATGCTCATCTCGAAAGCGTCTCGGAAAATATTGATGAGTCAAAATCAGTGTATTGCTTTTCTTTGTGGTCAAGCTTGCCACCCTTTTTCTTGGGTTGTGGACATTCCCTCTTTGGATGACCCTTCTCCCTAAAATGGCAGTTACTACCATCAATCATCTCTAAATCAAAAAGACAACGCATCAGAAATACCTTATACATTGTCGTAGGCTTCTCATACATATTTGATAGTGCTTTGATTGGACCCACTGTAGTTTTGATATCATTGACATTAAAAGCAACAGTCCATGCCTATGTCAAACGAACAACTCCAAGTGCGTGACGATCGAGAACCTTTCACTTTTCCTCTTCCATGCCCGAGAGCCTCTTCTCTTCGAGCAGTTGATAAAGAGTTATTGGTACAAGTAATCGTTCACTTGCATTTTACAAAAACGAAATCTTTTCTATCACATTTCTCGATCTTAACCTTCGCATCCTCCATTGTTAATTGATCTAGATCTAGACAATACTCAATCCTAGCTCTTGATACCAATTGAAAATCCTAGCTTATGCCTATCAATCTGGAATCAATATCAAACAATAATAGAACAAGAAAATTTTAGAAAGTAATAAATAGACTCAAAGGAATTCTAACGCGGGGAACCCAAGAACCGGGAGAAAACCACGAATATGCACTAGGAATAAAAGATGAGTTTTAATGGTGAATACAAGCTCGCAAGGATCTCTCCTAAAGTTCTCTCTAATCTTAGTGTAACAAAAGGTTAAAACAACCTAAAAGAGTATTTATATGATAGGCTTATAAATTACAATCCTAGTAAACTAAGGAAACTAATTTGATGAAATATAATAGAGGAGAAGCTGCGACAAACGTGCTGCCACGCTACAGCATAGGTGCTGTGCGCCACTTCCTGCGGGCTGTCAGGAAGTTTTGGCTTATTGGCACGCCCAAGCCTGCTGGAAATCACGAGCCTTCCTTGCTGCGGGCTTCGTGAACTCGATGCTGCTGCCTCACACACACACACACCAAACTACACTCCACACATACCCGCCTCTTCACATCTCCATCAACACAAGTGTTCCGACTACATCTCCACACACCATTTACCCAACAATACTAACTTATTATTTTTATGCATTTACAAAGTTTGGAACCAAGTAACATAGTAACAATAGCACAGTCCTATCGTTGGAGTTTTACAGACAGTGTTTGCCATTCCCTCTTTCGCTTATTATAGGCCACATATTCACTTAGGCAGATCTTTGTATGCATAAAAGGTCCTAGCAGAGAGGCAGGAATACAAAGGGACTTGAGGCTAAAGACTTAGAAATTAAATCCTTACAGTTCTTGTATCTATAAGATGAATAGTTGTCATGATATTTGAGTTGATATACAGTCCTAGCTCTATGGTGGGTTACTCTATCCCTAAATTATATACCTCCTTTTAACAATTAGTAAGCTAAACCTTAAACTTTCGTATACTACCAACCACCCTTAACAATAAATTCTAACGACTATATTAATATGGTGGAGATGGAACTGTTAAATAATGATAGGAAATTGTGGGATTTGAAACTCAATTACTTTATCATTTCGGACAGATGGAGTATGATTTTGTCTTTCTAAGCAACTCTGTCATCATTCTTTTATAGATACCTGCATACGCAGTCTATCAAGCTTCTGGCTTCATCAAAGGCTTCCTGTCAAGTGATTCTGAGGTATTTATCCCTTCCCTGCAGCTTTCAGCATATGGCTTTTATTTGTTTAGTGGAAAAGGATTTTTTGATCTATCTTCTCTCTTTCTTTATCACTACTTATTTGCAGGGAATGGAGGAGGATGAAAAGACTCGTAAGAAAAGGGAAAAGATGGAAAAGAAAGCTTCAAGACCCAAATTTGTTAAAACAAGAACCAGATAGGTTTTTCGAGTTACTATGTTAATGTTCGGGTACAAACCGAAGTTTAAGTAAGGTCTGTATGCTGTAGACAATTTTAGTTTTCTCATCCGGGATAGATTTAGAATTGAACTTGTTAATTTGTTGTATTTTCTTCCTCTATACGATAAACCGAAAATTCCTAGATTTTTCTTTGGCACCAGCGATGAACATGTTAAATGAGAATTCCTTTGAAGGTCCTACCTCTCCATTTAACATGAATTAAGGGCTGTTCTGTTCAACTTATTTTAACTTATATAAACTCAGATAAGATAAGATAAGATAAGATAAGATAAGATAAGATAAGATAAGATAAGATAAGATAAGATAAGATAAGATAAGATAAGATAAGATATGATGGCTCCGTTTGGTAGGGCGTAAAACGTTTTCCCGGAAAACCGTTTTCCTCTATTTTCAGTTTTACATTGTTTGGTTGGCAAAAGAGTGTAAAACCATTTTCCCTTGGGGTAAAATTACTCTCTCAAGGATGGAAAACCATTTTCCTTTCAAAATGAAGGGAAAACTATTTTCCTTCTCTCTCTTGTACACTCCTCTCACTACCTCCTTACTTTCCCTTTCATTTTCATCATTTTTTTTTACATCGAACCAAACAACGGAAAACTAATTTTGGAATTGTGTTTTCCATTGTAAATTGTTTTCCATGAAAATCATTTTACACTGAAAATATTTTACGCCCTACCAAACGGAGCCGATATGATAAGGTAAGATAGACAAAATAAGTTGAACAGAACAAATCCTTAAACCATGATTAGGTAAAGCAAGACCTGAGCTAACCGGTTTAGGGACTGACTTTGGACAATTAGTCACCTTAGCGTACTCCAAAAGCAAGGATGTAATCCGGCTGTAGGGTGTTCCCCGAGATGGGAAAGGGTTTATAGCTAAAGATCATTTTGTTATTCCAAAGTTCATGACAGAGGTAGGGAAAGAATTCCCTACAAGGAAGACTCCTAAACTAGAGTACTGGACAAATTATCTTCAAGCCATAAACCCCGCAATTATTAATCATGCAGAAGAAACGTGCCTAAATGCAAGACAACAAGTAACAAAATAGTGGAAGACATGTGAAACACAAAATGTAAGAAATGATTAGAATTGACAATATAGTATGGTGAAATGACTTCATTTGGCAAGGTTAATAGTGGATACCTAAGGGTACGTATGTAATACTTCCTCTGTCATATTTTTAATTGCATCATTTTCTTTTTCACGTTTGGTGAGACGCTTCTTTGAGCGTTAATATCTCTAATTGCGTACGAATAACAATTATAAAAATTTGATATTTGAAATCCTCGCATTAAGACGAATTTAACAAGATCTTACTTAGCTATGTTTTTATTACATAATGATGCGAAACAACTTCACAAAGTTGACTGATTGATTGTGATAATGGTGCAATTACGAAGTATGGTGTAAAACTTTATTGTATATATATATATATATATATATATATATATATATATATATATATATATATATATATATGTATATATATATTGTTGTACTATCTACGTAGGTAAGTCGATATATTCTTATCACATGGTATTGAGAACCTAGGTTTTCTTCCAAAGCTTATCTCCTTGCTTGATTGTTTTTCTTTCCACGTGCCTAGGTTTCTTTTCTCTTCTTATGGTTGATTCTCCTTCTCGTGCATATTCGGCTCGTCCGGATAGTTCGCGGTCAACTACATGCTATGCTATTTTCTTAGGTGTTAATTTGATTTCTTGACGATCCAAAAAGCAACCTAGATTGTCGAGGTCTTCGACAAAGCTGACTTTCGCGTTAGTACTTATACTGTACAGTATACTCTTTGGATATACACTATTCTTGATGAGTTAGGTCTTGTTGTTTGTAATCCTGTTCGTTTATATTATGCTAATGTGTCTGCCTCATATGTGACTGTCGACAGTTTTGCATGATCGTAGCAAGCATATTACCGTTGACTATCATCTTGTCCATGAGCGTGTTGCTCATGGTGTTCTTATTGTTCCTTACGTTTCTACTCGATATTAGATAGCTAACATCTTTGGTAAAAGTTTATCTGGTTGGTATTTGAATTTTTGAATTCTAAATCGCACATTGTTCTCGTTGCACATATTGATTGAAGAGGTGTGACAGTGGATATCTGGGAATATTTATGTAATATGGGGTAAATCTTATTTTATTATATATATAGAGTGCCAACGGAATAATACTGGAATACGTGTGAAACATAAAATATTGAAAAGGACTAGAATTTGGAAATAATAGGCAAGGTCATTTCCTTCACATCCAATATATAGGTTCAAACATATTTCTAATAGTGCGTGATTGAGGATTGGGATGTTTTTGACAGTAGAAAAAACAACAGATAAAAATTCCTATAATTATAGAAAATCAAATAAGTTATTGTTATAATCTGCCTATAATGTCTTTTTATAATCCTAGATATATTCAAGGCACTTTCACTAGCTCATTTCTTATTTAAAATTATCGATACAACTAAATAAAATAGCTCTCGGTATACATAGCTCAAGTATACGGGAAACACCTAAAGAATGGTACTATTTTTACCATAACACGACTTAATTATTTTCTTAAAATCGACACATACGAGTCCCACGAAAATTATTAGATGATTATGCCCTACAAACGAAGTATAGTCCTTGCATGTGTGAATGAATGTAGGGTCTCATCCTATGCGCTATGCCCTGCAAGATTTTGATTTCTCTTTGGTAATATGTGCTGGGAAAAGTAAAGTTCACTATTATGTTGCGGAGTCTTCAAGCCTTATCTTCTTGAAATGACATAAATTGAAATTTCCAGAATTTGATTAAGACAATTACAGCTTGATAATGCATGCATATGACCTTCTTCATGTGCTGGATATTCAAAAGAAAATATATACAGAAAATGATAAAGTTATATGGAGCCAACATTTCACCTTCCTTTATACTAACTCCGATGTAACTTTACATCCTTACGACATAAGAGTATGAATGCATGGTAATTTTTTAGCTTTTCAGCTAGTCAATATTTTGCTTTTCCCTTTTTATTTTGAAAAGGGAATGGATGAATGTTCTCGAGATGACTATAAAAACTGAACAGGATATGGAAATTTGCCTTATGCTTCTAGACAACCAAGAAATTGCATGGATCTTCTTCTATCAGAACTCAGAAGATGTCAAAGATGAATAGTTATTCAAAGAGTTTAATAATTGAGATATGATTTTTGCTAAGACATATTAAACTTAATTAAGCAATAGTTCTACTATAGGCGTTTAGTATGTTAGAATGAGATTTCTTTAAAAAAAAATGTTAGAATGAGATTTTGGGGATCATAAAGTAGAATGAGTAGAAATTGGTGTGTGAAAATTCATTAAAAATAGTTTTTGTCAGAGACAATCTTTTAAAAACAGTTTTTTGTCAGAGACAATCTTTTAAAAACAGTTTTTTGTGAAACACAACTTTTGAAATTCTTTTGGGCAACTTCAAACCTTAATGAATTTTTTTGTTGTTGAAAATAACCTTAACCTCATTTCCGGTGTTAACTCGCCGGATTCCGGTGTTGACTCCACTTAATGAGTCACGTGACCTCACTTGACTTCATTAAACCCAATACTTCCCCCCCATTTCCCTCCTTTTCCCCACCCCTTTACATTCATCCCACCTTTTTCCCACCCCCCTAACATTCATCTCACCTTTTTCCCACCCCCCAAACATTCAGCTTCCATTACTGTCCTTCCAACTCCCCTCTCTCGCCATTACTGAACTGCAGGAGTGGAGAAGCTGCGAATTAATGCACTCAACCACCGGAAAAGGTACAATTGACATAAATTCGTAATGGCAAAAAGACCCTAAATTGCGACAAACTGAAAAATTCTAGATTAAAGGATATTTGGAACTTACCTTTAATTGAACGCTCACACACCAATCCTGTTGTGCAAGAAATTTACCCCCTACACAAACAAAAGATGAAAAATTGAGATTCTTCAAGCTTTGGGAAAAATGGAGAATGAGGAAAAGAGAGAGAAAGGTGAAGATGAATGTTAGGGAGTGGGAAAAGGAGGAAAATGGGGGGAGGAATTGGGTTTAATGAAGTCACGTGAGGTCACGTGACTCATTAAGTGGAGTCAACACCAGAATCCGGCGAGTCAACACCGGAAACAAGGTTAAGGTTGTTTTCAACAGAAAAAATTTCATTAAGGTTTGAAGTTCCTCAAAAAATTTTAAAAAGTTGTCTTTCGCAAAAAACTGTTTTTAAAAGGTTGTCTCTGATAAAAAAAAAACTCTAGAAAACACCTTCTTTAGTTAGTGATGAAAGAAAGGAAGTAGATAACAAAATTATATTTTCTTTTACTAATCCTCCTTTCTTTGTACATAGCATATTAGTCATCATTTAACTCCCATCTTCAATTCTATCTCATTAATACCTACCCCTCCAATATCTTATATGGCGGATGGAGGCCTAATCAGCCAACAAGGGAGTTTGGATAAATGAGTTTAAAGTTTTCATTCCCTCATAATCCCACGAATTCCCCACTAAAATTTAGTTAGAAAAAGGTTTTAGTTTTTGAACCTTTATAAACTTTTACTTTTAATACTCTTTACGTTTCACAATGATGAGTTATCCCCACCAAAATTCACAAACATAAGCATTTAGTTTGGATTAACTTACGATGTTATATAATGGTGAGTCATTCGATTTTTTTAAGCCAATTTTCAGTTGGATTGAATTTGTCACAAAATATTCAATTGTTATGAAAAATGATAGCAATTTTATTTAGTTACTAATTTCCAGGTCGATGTGCTTTCACAAGAAATCGAGTGAATGACTTTTTAATACAATAAATAATTACTTTTTAATACGATTTGTGCTAGATCAGGATTGGGTACTTCAAGTCGAATAATTAGATGTGGGCGTTCTGCTAGGCCTACCATGCATCCGAGTTTGATCTAGTGTGGGTTCAAACGAACCTGCAAAAATCTGGAAAAAATACCGAGTAAAAGAATAATTATGTGCAAAGATAGACTATATGAGCGCAGTTTCATGCTATTTACTGTACTTTGAATGTGCAACTCTTCAATTACTGTTAGTCCTTGGGTTATAACCTAAATTTGCTAGCTTTTTATATTTTCCCCTTCTTTCACAATTCGTTCAACCCAATGTTACATATGCGTTCACATGATCTCAATTAAAAGAAGGCAAAACGCAAGCTTACTTGGACGGCAAGTAAGTTCAGGCTATTTTTGGGCGTGCGTTTTGGATGAAATTGGGTAGCAAGTTTGCATAATTTTTAATTTTTATTAATTAAGAAAGTTTTTTTTATTGTTAGAATAAAAACTTCACATTTTTAGGCATGTTTTAGTGTGAATGCAAGTTGTTTCTTGTTTTATTTTAAGCATTAAGATCTCATTAGTTTATGCAAGTGTTTAATTACTTTGAGTAATTGAGGTTCTAGTTGATTCGTTTTAGGAAAGTTTTCCTATTATCTTTCATTTATAGTCCCTATATATATAAAGTTCCTAATACTTCATGAACAAAGTATGTTGTGTTCTTGAGTAAATTCTAGGACTTATTGTCTTAGTGAGTGTGGGATGGACTTTTCCAGGACTTGATTATTTTTAGAGAATAAATCTAAAATCAAGATTCTTGAATTAAACGAGTGAAGTTTAGTTGAAGATTTAATTTGTTAGTGAATAAAGCTACAAAAATCATCCTAAAAACCCTTCTAATACGAACCCTTGGTGAGTGAAGCCTAAGTATAAGAGTTAGAACCCTTAGTGCAGTTTAACTAAGTGAAGGTTATACATAACTAACTTATATTCCAACCTTGAATCATGTCAATTGGTATCAGAGCCAGACAAACTTGAGGTGGTTCATCTTGGCGTTTGCGACATACAAATTGAGCGATTTTTGGTGCTTTGGAAAACGAACATTATTAATTTTGTTGTTTGAAAATTTCATCGAACTTGGATAAGTAATAAGGTGGAACTTCCCTAGAATTTTGGGGTTTATTGCTGACAGATTTGACAAGTTTTAAGGTAAATTTTGAGCAATTCATTCTCCTAGTTACAAAACTTTGAGGGTTTCTTGTAGGGTTGGCAAAATTTGACCCAACCCGAGAATTTGACTCGAACCTAACCTAGAATAAGCGAGTTCGGGTTGAAGTTTTCGACCCCTTAACTAAATTGGTCGACCTTAACCTGACCTGAAAACTAAACGAGTTAGGTTTGGGTTGAAATTTTCATATCATTAATTGTAAAGACAGACTCACGAATAGAGAGATTGTGCAAAAGAGAAAGTGGAAGAAAAAACTCATAGATTAGTCTAATTCATATAATTGAAAATGGAAGTCATTGTTGCAGCTTCAAGTACTAAAGAAATTGAAAAAGAGACATAGAGGCTATACAAAATGATTCAATAAATTATTGACAAAAGTTATTTGAGATGAATTTCCTCAATTAATTATATATTTTTTCTTACATAATTCTCACCATAGATAACTTTCCCACCTATTCTTGAACCTCGGAAGAAATTTTAAAAAATCAGGTTAAACGGGTCGGGTTCAGGTCGACCCGTTTATAAACAGTTCGGGTTGGAATTTCTTACCAGTTTAGGTAAACGAGTCGGGTTCAGGTTTGGGGGTGCTGACCCGTTTATGTAAATCGATCAACCTGAATCTGACCCGACCCAACCCTGATTGTCAGCCCTAATTTCTTGGCTTGAAATTGGACTACGTTTTGTATATTTTTACATTGGAAAGTTTCATAATTTGTGAAGAACTTCTTTTTATTAATATGTGCACATTTTTGTCGATTGGTCTAAAACTGAACTATTCTGGACCAGTTTCAGTAAAATCAAAACTATGAACCATTGGCTAAGTTTGTTTTTGTGAAATATGGTCGAGTGTTTATGAAACTTAGTTATATATTTTTACCAATTTTCATAAGATTTGGAGGTGCTTTTCTTAAGTTCTGGATCTCGAACTTTGATAAAAAGTTTTGGGAAAATCTTGTAACTTTGCGGTTCATTTTTGTTGTGTGTATTGTGGGTGCTATTTTTGATGGATGGTCACTTAATTTTCAAGAGACTTTAGAAAGAAGGAAAGATCTCGCCAAGCTCTTGTTTAGGCCCCATTATTTTGGACAGGATAACCTGAATTGAAATGAACTAAACCGACAGACTAAAATGCTGAATAGAATTGCAACTGAATTGAACTAAAAATAAGTCCAAAAGAACAACTTATCTTGGGTGTTACACACTTGTTTTTCCACATATAATTATCTAATCATTGTTTGCTTTGAAGAACACAAGAAGATGAATGAGAGCATGAAAAAAAAGCTGAAATTTCCATCATTGATGAAATTGAGAAAGATCAAATTTTTATTCCTTCCAATAAATTGTGAGAAAGAGGAGATATTTCATGATTCATTTGCTATAGATCTCAAACGAAAAAAATTTAGTGAAGTATTTTGATACTATTTTTTATACCATATCGAATTGGATCATTGACACTTTTGGGGTTAAAGAATATAATGAAGATCTTATTTATGGTGAAGTAGTACGCAAGTAATATAATTAGTTAATTACTATATGTGTTTGTTTATTTGTAATAAATATTGGTTTTTTCAAAGCGAGGGTGCCAAATAGAATACAATTTACGGTTTTTCACTATATATCCCTGACAAATTAAAAAATTCACCATATATCCCCAATATTCACTAGTGGAAAAAAGCCTATCTGACGCGGTCAAAATCGGGCTTACTGATGTGATTTTGGTCAGCATCAAATGGGCCCGCAGCAGCTAACAAAAAAACTAATGCGGTTAAAAACCGCCATCAATATAGTAAGAAACTGATGCAGTTTTCCAGAATGATCACATCAGCTTTTGTGTGTTTTGAAAAATAAAAAAAAGTTACAGCACTGTAACCAACGAAATCAACAAACGAAACCAACAAAATCAACGAATGAAATTTGAAATAGTATCCAACAAAACAAACAAAATTCATAACTCCAACAAACGAAACCAACGAAATCCAAAATTACAATAGACTAAATTAAAACAAACGAAATTAAAACATATGAACTGCAAAATACGAAATAAAAAGGACAGAAAAATTATATCCAAAAAACATATAATAAAAAGAAACAAAACCCTAATCACAAAAAACCCGAATAACAAATACTAAATTAAATCGAAACTGTTATACAAAAGGTCAAATTAAATTTAAACCCTAATTACAAAACTACATTTATCGAAAGAACCTAAGATGGTCGATGATGAACGGAACAAAATCGAGCAATTTAACTCGAGCAAACTCTTCATCGCGTCTTTTCGCTTCGCCTAGCTTCATCCTCAGCCGGATTCATTTCAGATCTTGATGTTTCGAAGTGAGGAGGCGGATTTAGTGAGACGGGGAAGGCAGATTGAGTGAGATGTTTCGAAGTGAGGAGGGCAGATACGTTTCAGATCTGGAAACGTTGGTCGTTGGTTCGTTGCTGAGTTAGGAGGAGGGTGGATGAGAGAGGTAAGGGGAGGGGGGATGAGAGAGGAAGAGGAGGGGGTTTAGGGTTTCAGTGAGGAGAGGAGGCGGAGGAGGGGGTTTACGATTTCAGTGAGGAGAGGGGTTTGAGAGTTGAGGGAAGAGGAGAGTGGTCTAGGGTTTGAGAGTTGAGGGAAGAGGAGAGTGGTCTAGGGTTTGAGAGTTGAGGGAAGAGGAGAGTGGTCTAGGGTTTGCTGATTTGAGTGGGCTGGGGTTATAAGGGAGGAACATGGGCCATGCACGCAAGTTTCTTTTTTTTATAGAAAAAATAAGAAAATCTGATGCAGTCCAACAAACTGCATCAGATTTAAAAAAACCGCATCAGTTTTTTTTTTATCTGATGCGGTGCACAAGAGGACCGCATCATATTCTCCACCCAGCTTTCCCTCCCATTTTTAATGTTGATTTTCGGATGCAGTTTTACAAAAATCGAATATGTTACCAAGTGACATATAAGTTTTTTCCACTAGTGTTTTCAGATTTACACCATATACCCCTGAGACCTGAGTTTTCAAAAAAATATACAGGATACCTTAATGACTAAAGTAAGTTAATTCTGTTAGTCATCAAGCGTAATTCCGTTAATTAACCCTTTAACCATATAATTAACCTTAACTAATAACCTTAATTAATCCTAATTATTAAAATACACATATTTTGAATTTATTTTTGTCCCTCCACCCAAACCACTACCACCACCCAACCACCTTCCCATCCCAACCCACTCCACTGAAACCATCCACCGCATTGGAAACCCTTCCCCACTCGTTGTGACAACCACTAGCCTCAAACCCCCTCTCCACCCCGAAACCCTACGAATACCCCATTTTACCCCTGTGACCATACCCTATCTCATCCGTGAAACTTCATTTCGCACCCCTTTGACCACCTTTCCCACCTTCATTTTCGTGGTAGTTAGCAGTGCGAGGGGGGAGGGGGGGATACACCAACGTTGGGGGGGAAAGACACCAACAACACGGTGGCAAAAAAGCGAGACGAATGGGAGGACAACAACAACAGCAGCGAACAAGAACTCGATTTCTTGTCCTAAAGCCGGATTAAAACCCCAAAGCAACCCCTATTGAAGCCAACAACGCAACCCCAACGTTGGATTCAAACCAGGCGCAGCCGCAACCGCTCAGTAGCCGACAGTCCCATCAACCCTTCCCCTCCCGGTAACCAATAGTCCTAACCCAACCCCAGTAGTCGGAGGCCTACCAATTGCTCTAGCCAAATTTTCAGAGCTTCTTCATCCCCCCAAAACTTAGCAAAATACACCGTCAGCTTATCCAACCCCAGATTAAATCCTACTCCACAAAACCCGAACTTGCTCCTGCCAAATTTGGTAAGAGGGTACTTTTAGGATTAGGGGAGCTAGGGGCAGGGAAGGTGGTTTTCGGGGACTGTGGAAGGGAGGGTGGCTAGCTTCTTGTATGACTACTGACATTTGGTGGTGGTGATGGGGTGTGGGGTTCAAGGTTGCCGACGTGGATGGTGGTGGTGTTAATGGTGTGTAGTGTTAATGCCGGAGCTAAGAGAACGAAGTTAATGGTGGTGGTGTTGATGGTGGAAGAGAGAGATGAAGAATTTTTTAATTTTTTGAAAAATATTAGGCTTAATTAGGTTAATAGTGGAAAAGTCGTAAATAATGGCAAACGACTAGTTAACGTCCATTACAAAAAGGGTAAATAGTTATATTGGCCAGTAAATATTTGAAATATTTGGGGGTTTATGGTGAATTTTTTAATTTGTCAGGGATTTATGGTGAAAAATCTGTAAAATTTATATAGTTGTTCATGAAATGATCTCCGAAATTGGCAAAATTCGTGGTCAATTTTTTCAAAGAAGAGGATCTCTAACTTCCAAGATTACTTGGAGAACAAGCAAGGAAAAGAAGGCAAAAGAAAGCTTACTTGAATGGCAAATAACATTAAGTTATTTTTGGACGTGCGTTATGGATGAACTTGGGTAGCAAGCTAAGTTTGCATGATTTTTGATATTTATTAATTAGAAAATTTTCTTATTGTTAGAATTAAAGTTTTACACTTTTAGGAATGTTTTAGGTGAATGCAAGTTGTTTCTTATATGATTTTAGGCCCTAAATCTCAGTATACAGTTATTTGGAGTAAGGTTTTAGTTGATTAGTTTTAGAAAAGTTTTCCTTTTATCTTTCTTTTTTGTAATCCCTATATAAAGGAGCCCTTATTAGTCTTTTATGAATAAAGTATGTTGTGTTTTTGAGTAAATTTTCGGACTCAATGTCTTTGTGAATGTTGGACGGACTTTTTTAACACTTGATTGTGTTTGTTTAGAGAGTGAATCTAAAATCAAGACCATTGAGTTAAATGAGTGAAATTAAGTAAGTTAGGTTGTTTTGCTTGTGAGCAAAGCTACAAGAACCTCCTAAATTGAACTCTTGGTGGATGAAATCTATATATTAGAAGTAGAATTCTTAGGAAATCATAATTGAGAGTGAAGCTTGTGAGGAAATGAGCTACATTATTCCCTTCACGAAATCATATCACCCAATCTAAAATTTTCATTCCAATATCGAACAACCCAATTTTGTATAAATTCTTGGGTGCTCTAGTGACCAACTAGAATCATGTGCTTCCAAACACGTTTATTTGCACATTTGTCTCATATATATATTTTGCTCAAATGAGAAATATGTAAAATGTTTGAATATAAAATGTTATAAAAAATTAAGAAGGATTTCTAAGTACTTTTAGGATAACTGGAGGTCTTTTGAGTGAGCTTGGGCTTGTAATTTTAGACAAGTTTGTATGTTGGCTTTATAAATTAAATATTTTTTTGAAGGTATTATAAATTAAACAATTGATAATTTCATAGTTTACGTATACAAGAAATAATTCTTGTTTTCAGGTTAATATTTTATAAGTTATACAATTTATTGTTCAAAAATTTTGTGCTACTTCTGTTTTTCATTAGTTGTGACGTTTGAATATTTGCATTATTTATAATATACTAACTTTTATTGGATAACAATCATTTTGATTTAGGTATTGTATATTCTACATAATTAGCTTAATTTTTTGTAGTTCGAATCCACGTAGTCAAACATTGTGCCATCCACATCAAGAAGAAAGAGTTTTCACAATTAGAGAAATTTTTTTAAGCTGTTGGGAAATTTACATAGTTTATAGTTATGGACTATTGTTTCCCTCAACCCGATATCAGGATAAAGCAACGGAGTACATAGGATAACATTAGTTTAATGCGCAATGGAGCTAGACATATGTATTGATTAATAAAAGCTTAGTTGATATCTACCCGTCTACGAGGACAATTACAAACTTGATATCTAGGCTTTGTGTTTCGATTCTCTAGAGTTGTAAAATAACTCTATAAGGTAGAGTTTGAGCAATATCAACCATTGAATAAAAAATCAATGACTCATATATTCTCTTTCCAAAATCCTCGATCCTATTTTATCTCATCAAAATTCACCCTTAAATCTTTTCCTTCCATCAATATGAACCCTTTATTTTAAAATGTATGACTCAGATACAACTTTACTGTAGACTTTCACTAAAACTTTAAAAGATCCGGACTCCAAGACTCTAGTATACCATTCAAATAAGTATTCCGAAGGATATGGGAACAAGATGTACTTTACTGAACAATGGTATTTCTAGAAATAGAATCAACAATGTGAGCATCTTCTAAGGTGAAGCAACTGTAAGAAAGGTTTAGATTATGTTACATACTCCGTACACAATATAACGATTATCTAAAGAATTGTTTTCTATATATTAGTTCCAAATTTGAGATGACATGGCTTTTGAAGGATAACTAAGGCTATGTTCAGTTCACCTTATTTTTACCTATTTCAGATCTAATCAGATCATATAAGATCAGATTAGAGAAAATAAGTTTAGATCAGTTCAGATCATGCTTATATTTAAAAATCATTATTACTATTAAATATCTTTCATTACATATTAGTAAAAATTATAATAATTGAATATTAATAAAGTACTCATTGAGACGAATCAAACGAGACCCCACATGACTGAGAAAAATCTAAAAGATAAGATCTTGTAGATCAAATCAGTTCAGATCAGATCATATCAGATCAGAACAAATAAGTTAAAATCAGATCAGATAAGTTCAGATCAGAAAATTTCAGGTGAACTAATATAGCCTAAGAATGTTGTGAGAGGGGCATGGGAATTTCTAACGGGGGAGATGATTAGAGGTAGTAGTGGTTGACATGGGCACTGATTTGCCCATATCCGATATGAGCCAATATTTCCCATATCGGATATGGGATATGATTAGATGTAGTGCAGATATGATTTTATAGCCAACTGATATGATATAAGATTAAGAAATTACAATTTTTTTATTTTCATATTTTGTGTTTTGGGAGCTTGTTAGTTGAAATCTTATATCATATCAGTTAGCTATATACCATATCAGTTAGCTATTAAATCATATCTGGACTACATCTAATCATATCCCATATCCGATATGGAAAAGTTTGCCCATATCGGATATGGGCAAATACTTCCTTTGGTTGACATATTGGTTAGCAGCAAGGACAAATGATAATATTGGGAAGACAAGGCTTGCTTGGAATTTGAGCTTGTAAGTTGTAACCTGGGGCGATGGCATGGAGGTGTGTGAGGTCGGAAGTAGCGGGGTGGAAAACGGATGGCTTTGATTGGACTTTGTCAAGTAAAGTCTAATTATAAATATTTTTTACCTGAAAACTTTGAGTTCATTGTCTGATCTAAAAGAACATCTTCAATCTAAATCAATTCGAAATCCGAAATCCGAAATTTACCTATTATTTTCTTCATTTTAGGCCCAATTAAACATGTTTATAGAAAAAAGTTTCACCTCGCTGGTCCAAAAATCTTTGTACAAAAATGTTAGTTACAAATAACATTATTACATAAATTGCAAATAAATTTAGAGTTTGTCTTGTAAGAGAACACCTCTTATTAAATTAAAATTAGGCAATGATTAGTCCAATATTAAAAAGAAAATTAGTCCAATAGTGACTAGGTTAATTTATTTCGGTGACTAGTTTAATCCATTTAGTGACGAGGTCTACTTTTATATTAAAATTAAATCGTCTTTTTTAATAATTTTTGATAAATTTAAACTTATTTATTTCCGAGTATTTCCTCCTTTTTTTTTAAATAAAGCTCTAACATATTTTGAAACAATGCTTTAAAAGTAGTCATTTTGAGTTGAAACAAAAAGGAGAAAAAAGAGAGAATTGGTTGCATGGGAACCAAATTATTCGATCCATATTATTCCGACTTTGTTAATAAAGGAATAGCATCTTATTTTTTGCTTGTTTATTTCGTAGCTTTCTACCTTGGATTGGCACTTGATGTTATATTGTAGACAACTTTTACACTGGTCAGCATCTTTTCTTTTGCAAGCGGAAAGTCGAGGGTTTCTATTTCCAACTTCCAAAAGCTTATTCTGCTCGCATAATATAATTAAGGTAGTAGCTTTTTGTGCACGGTCTACACACTTAGGACACTCAAACTTTTCTCATCCTCCCTCCCTTTTCTTCTCGATCCTTTTCATTCTTTTAGCGACAATGGATTATATCAGGATGACAGGATTGCACCATACTGTTTATATTTAGCCTTTTCCCTATAACCTCTGTCCTATGTTATGACTAGTAGGCTAGTAGCGGATGCAGAATAATAACTAAGGCTATGTTTAGTTCACCTGAAATTTTCTGATATGAACTTATCTGATCTGAACTTATTTTTTCTGATCTGATCTGATCTGATCTGAACTGATCTGATTACAAGATCTTATCTTTTAGATTTTTCTCAATATATGAGAAAAAATATAGTCATGTGGGGTCTTGTTTGATTCGTCTCAATGAGTACTTTATTAATATTCAATTATTATAATTTTTACTAATATGTAATGAAAGATATAATGATTTTTAAATATAAGCATAATCTGAACTGATCTGATCTGAACTTATTTTTTCTGATATGATCTGATCTGATTAGATCTGAAATAAGCAAAAATAAGGTGAACTAAACATAGCCTAAGTGGGTATAAAATATTTTCTTCTTACTATAGTGGTTGCAAATGATACAATTATTATATTTCAAAACTACAAATTTCCACATTTTTAAAAAAATAATTAAAATTCATATTCAAATTCAAATGGGGTGAAATGACAGCACACCATAGCTCGACCCCTCTTGTAAGGCTCAAATAATTGAAGTGTTGAATAGCTCGTTTGGATCAAGTTTACTTCAACTCATTTTGGTTCACTAGTACAGAATAGGTGATTTGCGTCGGATGTGAGGCGCCTATTTGCGTCGGACTCCGGTGCGACGCCAAAGCCCTCGACGCAAATGACTCAGAAACGATTTGCGTCGTATGCGGAAACGACGCAGATGGTTCAGCTATTTGCGTCGCACTCGTATACGGTGCGACGCAGATGGCTATCCCAACCCGACTCAGAGTACTGCAGAGGGTAATGTGCGTCGCACATAGCTTAGGGTGCGACGCACATTAGTGATTTGCGTCGCACCTCGGGCTATGTGCGACGCAAATTAGTATTTTAATAAAAAAAATTTATTTTTAGACCTAGAATATACTGCAAAGATAATTTCGTTGAACTGAACCAATAAAACAAATATAACAAATACTAAATCAAAATAACAGATCTGAGAATAACAATAAAACAAATAGAACAGATGAAAACAAAGTGAACACAAATACAACAAACAATCCAATATCATCAATTCTAAAAGGCGAAAATAATGAATGTATAGCAGATTAAATAACAGAAGCAAATACAATTCAAAATTCGAATAAGTATGTACAAAATGAAGAATAAAAAACAATAAAGAAATTGATAAAAGAAGGGTGCAGATCTGAAAAAACGTAGAAATACATCGATGAAATTGAAGCAACAATTCGCTAATCCAAAAAAAAAAAAAATACTCTAAAAATCCTAAAAAACGAATCTCTCAAAAGCTAATGTAATACAACAACTAGAAATCCTAAAAACCTGAGAATGAGCGAAAAAATTTCGTCGATGACACCTGAAAATAACTCTTTGTGTACACAGATTTGAAAACAGCAACAAAATTATTGATGAACATAACCAGCAACAGTAGGCCCAAGCCACAGATATGGAAATAGCAACAAAATCGCGGCGATGAAGAGAGAGAAAAGAGTGCGACGAGGACGGACGAACGAATGGAAAAACTGAGGAGACTGAAGAATTAGGAGGGAGAGAGGAGATTAAAGTTTTTAGAGAGGAGATTAAAGAGTGAGTCCAACTGATGAGAGTGAGAAAATGGAAGGAGTGAAGGAGGCTGAGAGAACGGACGAAAGAAATGGAGTGAGAAAGTGAGGGAGTGGGCGGGATCTAGGGTTAGAGACCCAAAGAGTTTAAGTGGGCTTTTTATATGTTGGGAGCCTATGTGCGTCGCACTCTAGCCCATGCGATGCAAATTTAATTTTTTTTTATTTTAAGCCCAACACATCTGCGTCGCATGGATCTCTTCGTTCGACGCAAATCAACCTTTTGCAACGCACCTTCATGACGTGCGACGCAGATAGGGCCTCGACATTTTTGTGAGCAGTTGTTTTGCGTCGCACTCTGGCTCCCATGCGACGCAAATTCACTTTTTGCGTCGTTTCCGTTTTAGTGCGACGCACATGGGGGGACGCAAATCGTCTTTTTTCTACTAGTGGTTCATGCCGTATTTTGGTAAACAGTTTCGAACTAGTAAAAATCAAGTTTGATCATATTAGGTTTATTATGGAGAACAAATAAGTCTTAGTCATATTAATTCTTGAGTATAGTCCAATCAAAAGCGAGCTATAATTAAGGGTTGAGTTAGTCATTTGGATACAAGTCGGCCGATGTTTTGCTAGGTCTAGATAGGCTTGAATAATTTTTGCGTATATGAGAGGAAGAGCTGAAGAGGTTGCCCCAATCGTGGAATTAAAATATAGTCCTTACAAGAGAGAGATTTTGAAAGGGAAAGCTACAATTTGAGAAGAATTTATCCGCTACCATCCTCTTCTACTTGTAATGGAGAATTGACACGAAAATTTGTGACTCATTCTATGTCTGTACAATTCGACATATAATCTCTTTGTTTGAGTGGGTTTAATAGTATTCAAGCAAATTATTGATGGATCTTCCCGAATTTTGTATCTTTTTGTTCTTAATTTCTCATTTGTTATCTTGCTTCCTTGTTATTCTTGATTGTACAAACAAAACCTTAGTTAATAAATTGATGATTAACTAATGAAGAGTTGTTCAAGAATGACATAATTCTATTAGAGTGCGTCTTGGATGTAACATGTTACAACATAACTTATTGTGTAACATGTTATAACATAACTTATTGTGTAGCATGCATAATGACATAAACTTCAACAAGAATGACATCAACTTCAACAAGAAGGACATGGCGACTTTCTTTGGGGGATCTGAATTGGTGTATGCCCTTGACATTGAATGACTGCTACTATCAATAGGAATTTAGAGGTGCTACTCCCTTTTCAAAAGGGTATGGATGACCTCCTTTTTCATTATTTTTTGGACGATATGGAAGGAACGTAATGCGCGAATCTTCAATAATATATCTTGTTCCTTCCAACAACTCAATGAGCTAATCTTGTTACGATTACGTTGGTGGATAAAAGGGTGGGGATATTGGTTTCGTATTCTTTAGAGGAGATTCTTTGTCATCCGTTGTGTCAAAGGGGTCCTCAAGATCGAGTTTGCAAACTCATCGAAAGCTCTCTTCTCATTGTCATGCTTGGAGCCCTCCCTCATGCTCGTGTTTTAAGTGAAATGTTGATGCCAATCATGATCCCATTTATCAGTGGGGTTCTTAGGAATGATGTGGGAGTGTTTCTATGCCTCTTCTCTAGTCTCATTCCTTCAATGAAAATAAATTTTGCAAAAGTGCAATATTTCGAGCAATCAAAATCTGATTATCATCCGAAGAAATCAAATCAAGGCAACTCGTCATTGAATCCGACTCGGCAAACGCGGTTGTTTGGTGTAATGCTAGTAATGGAGGTCTGTGGAACCTAAACTTTATGTCGAACTTCAGTCGAAATGCCGCAAAATCCCATCTGAATGTGCAAATAATTCACAAAGGTAGAAGCTCTAGTATGGTGGCTGATTTGCTCGTAAAACAAGGCTTGAGAAGAGAAAATGAATTTTTAGCTTGGTTCTGATTTTCCTTGGATGAAATCTGTGTCATGTGTTGTGTTTTGTAGCTAACTCATGATTAGCTTCTTTTTATGCCTTGACAAGTACTAAATCAGTGGCTTTCTATTGCACTTCCCATGCTTCCGAGTAAGTGTATGGAGTAGTCTTGTAACTCCCCTGATTATATAATACAATTCACAATTATAAAAAAAATGACATAGACTATACAAATAATGACACAAATCTCATCATGTCATTTTATCATTTATTTCACGTTCTTTAGATTTTTTCTTTTTTTTTTACAAAAGAAGCGGTGATTTGTGAGTTGTTACACCTAATAATATGTGATTATTATTATAGAGGATATTTCTGCAAAATAATATTAATATTGTTGTCTTCTATGTAAAGGACAGTGACACAACTAACTCAAATAAGCTTGGTCTACATCATTATCATAAAATCATGCCTAACAATCAAATTAACTCAATGCTTATTGAGCATAATTTGGCTCGGCCAAGTGTCCACTTCCCCGAATCAAAATCTTTCTATACTTAGGTTAAGGGTGGGCTATAAACTAGAAGCTGCAAACGCCAAATTTAGCTGCCTCAAGCAAGTTCGTTAAGATAAAACTGACCATAAATTGTTGTTAAAAAAAAAACAGACCATAAATTGGAATTACGGCCCATTTTGTTTCACGTGTAATTCTATGTATCTTAGGATTTGACTACACTAACTCTTGAATCTTAACAGCTAGCAGTTACACAGGCACATAGCAACTTGTGCTAATCATCCTGCACCAAGCTAGCTTGGAGATAATTTAATAAAATCTGAAAATTTTCAAACTTTACTGCGTGCTCTTGGCCTCTTCCCAACCACATATAGTAGGTATTAGTCATGTCTCAAGCCTTCTACAAAGATAAATATTCCTTCTTTTTTTTTAACCTTTGAAGAATTTTTTAGGTGCTTTGTTATACTACTTATACCTAATAACTTCCATGGTTAGACGCGTGTTTACTTTTAACAATTCTTTACCACTTGCAAAGTTTGCATCAACACCATAAACTATTATGGCTCTGGTACACCCAAGGCCATAAAGATTGAGTAGTAGTCAAAGCACCACAAACTATTGACTTATATGTAACGAGTGTTATAAATGATGCTCAAACTAATTTTTCTCGACATATGCTCACGTAACTTAAGCTTCTAATCAATGAAAATATAGAATAAATGAAAGAAAAAGGAAAAATAGGAAAAACGAATTTTTCGCCATTGGCAAGAAAAGTTAGCTTCGACGTCATTTATGACATTCGTTGCATCTGCACTCAGGCCAATAGTTTAGGATGTTTTGGCTACTAGTCAAAGTTGGTGGTGCTTGCCTGCTCGGTGCACCATTTTTGGCAATATATTCTCTCTTTTTCTCTCCTAACACATGGGGTTTTTTTTTTCTCCGGCTCTATCTCTCTCCTCATCTTGGTTCTTGTACAAAAGAAAATGATGTAAATAATAGTATAAAACGAAGGAAATTGTTAAATTAGAAGAGAGAGAATAATATGATGTCTCTATTCTATCAGAAATACTTTTTGCCAAAAAAGCTGTGTGTATAAGCAAGACATATACTTTCTAGTTTCTTTAAAAACTACTCCCTTCGTCCCATAATATAGTGCTTGTTTCTTTTTTACAAGGTCTCCAAGACGTAACTTTGACCTTTAATGTCTTCAATTCCGCATTAATAAAAAATATAAAAAGTTGATATTATGAAATTACACATTGAGGCGAATTTAACAAGATCCCACATAAATATGTTTCTTTATATATACAAATGAGAATATTTGGTCAAAAAATTTAAAATTTGTCTAATAAAAAATGAAGTAGGCATTAACAGTTTAAAACATATACAGCCGGCTGGTTTAGGTTTTCTCAACTACTGTACTGGTAATCATTTCTCTCATTCAGTGGGCTGCCTGACTGATAGTTTTCGATTTTGAAGCTAAACATACTCTAACAAGAAAAGGACAATTGAAAATGTTTGTTTTGGAAAAAATTTAAGCTTAAAAAAAAGAAGGTGAAGGTCCAAAAAAGAATAAGAAAATAATAATGTTGGCTGAGTCCAAAGTAGTGATAATACGTGCTTCTAGTTCTATATGAGCAAAAGTTAATTACACGCCTACTGGACTAATTGAAGGGTGATTGCACGATCAAGTTATTATTTCCTTCATTTAATATTTAAGTGGTTCGTATATATATGAATATAAAAATATAAATTTTATATAATTATAATTACGTATTATTAAAAAAAGTTATAAAAAGTTGATATGTTGATAATACGTATGATAATTAAATGGAATAAAATCTTATACTGTCATACTCCTTCTGTTTTTTTTAATGATTCTCATTTTCTCGTGGGCGTCTTCCAATGTACATTTTCAAACATAAATATCTTTCGTGATATATTAGTAATGATTATAACGATTGAATATTAATAAAATACTAATTGAGCAAATTAAACAAGACCCCCACATGACTATATTTTTTCTTATAAATTGAAAAAAATTGACAAAAATCTCTCTAAGTATGAATAGTGTCAAGAATGCAAATAGGAATGATAATAAATTGCACTGGAGTACACAGTATATGCTATTCTAAATTTTGCCGTTTCTTTTTCATATAAGCTTTGAATTTTATAATCTTTAACAAATAATTTTGACAATTAGTAATTATAAATTTATTTATATAATAACTAGTATTTTTGGCACGCGATGCGTGCGTGCATAGATTTTAGCATTTATTTTGGGCACGCGTAATCATTCACTTATGCTTAATCACAATTTTATACGCAACATAATGTGCATGGAATAAAAAATGTCATTTTTGAATTGACATATTTTTACATGTGAAACCGTAGATTTTGAACTTTTGTGTTCTTTAAAACAAAATTATAGTGAACTTAATATATTTAAAGGGCAGAGTGCTAATGTTTTATAACTATTATCACTATCTTACCATTCCTTATATGATAGAAATTGTAAATAGTAGGCAATAATCAATATTTTATGAGTTGCATAAGTTTGATATTTTGTAAAATAATATGCGGTGAAAATGTAATGTTATTATTATCAATATTTGGTAACATTTTTGAATTGAAGATTCTCATTTTATCAATGATCTTGAAACTTTTTTGTGTAAAGCTTTTCAATCAAATTCATTTTTTTACTTGTGTCTTAATTAGGTAATTATTTGTTTTAGTCTTAGCTTGTTTAATATGGAAATAACTTCTATTTTCTTTCTTTCCTAATATTTTCTTTTTCTTAAGGGTATTTTTGCATATTCAAACGAGGACACCATGCCTCCCCCCTTCACTTATATAATAGAGATATGTTTAGTTAAGAATAGAAAAGATTGAAACTTTGAAGATATGCATTGATATAAATTAATATATTTTTAAAAGATATTTTTCCAACAAAAGTATGGCCAAGATTAGTTATGAACAATATAAGAGTTAAAGGTTGCAATTAAAATTAAATAAAGGTAGTTTATACTTCTCTATGTCTTTTTGCACTTCATGAAATCTTGACTGTATTTAGAATTGAAAAAAATCTTCTAAACTGTTTCTTTTGTTAATTAAACGAGCTTAAGAGGTGTCTTATTTGATTTGTCTTAATGACTACATTAATATCAAAATTTTTAAATTTTTTAGAATATGTAATTACTAATTAGATATATTTTAATGATCTGGAATGTGTATTGACAAATTAAAAACGAGAAAGCAAACATGAAGAACAAAAAGAAACAAGGATTTTTTGTAGGGAAGGACCAATTAAAATAGGGTTTTTGTGGAAAAAACACCACATAATTTTTTTTTGGAGGGAATGACCAAATAAAATACTTCCGTTGGCAACTAAACACCACGTTACGATTTTCAGGCCAAATTGTCAACTTTGCGGCGTTGACAATTGCTTTCCCCCAAAACCTCGGTTTTTTTGTTTTAGTCAACTCAAATTGTTTGTTTTCTACTCTTTATTTCACGAGATCCCCATCTTTTTTCTCTATTTCTAAAATTTTCATGTCGTTTTCTTCTTCTCCTTCTTACCCACTTCTCCATCTTCTCACTAATTAAGACACTCACTCTCTCTCTCTTCCTCTCTGCTCACTCACTCACATTGTTCTAGATTTTCGTTTACCAACAACAACAAAACAAGCCTGATTTCCAATTTGGGTTCACCCGTTTCTCCTCTACGAACTCGGACGAGTGCACTTGCTTCAAGTTTTCTGACTAGTATTACTACGCGCTCCGAGATTGAGAATGAGAGCTTTAGCTTCAATAAAATGAAGGAAATTGGGGGAAATTATGACTTTTAAATAGTAAGAAGGGGTGAAATAAGACAAAACAAAAAAAAAAAACGAGGCTTTAGATGGAAAGAAATTGTCAACGCCGGAAAGTTGACAATTTGGCCTGGAAATCATAATGTGGTGTTAAGTCACCAACGGAAGTATTTTAATTGGTCCTTCTCTCCAAAAAAAAATTAAGTGGTATTTCCTCACAAAAACCCTATTTTAATTGCTCTTTCCAAACAAAAAAAGCCAAGAAACAATTAAATTAATATGGTAAATTTTGTATAATGTTTGAGTTTTGACCTCTAAAAATGAGAGAGAAAATATAAAAAGTGGGTTAAAATTGGATGATATAGGTGGAAAAGGAGGAGAAAGTAATTGTAAAAGCAACAATGTGTAAATTAAAAAGAAACAGAGAAAAAAAGAAAATATTTAGATTTTTTTAAAAAAGGGAGAGAGTAACATGTAGCCTGTAGGAGTAAATGTTATAACTAAATTAAGAAAAGAAGAAAGGTTTTTTTTTTATAATTTTTGTTTTCCCTTTTAATCCAATTGTTGTTGGGACTCTATCCCTGTATTCAAGGTCTCTGGCGTAACAAAACAAACTATGTCAATCTTTTTGCAGCGAATAGAAGGAACTGAAACCACAAGTTAACAAAGCAACGTCGATACATCATAATTCTAATCAGTGGCAAATAGTATATTATTACTCCATTTAGAAGGCGCTCATACATATACCACTCACGCCTCTACTATACAAGAGAGTAGGATGTAAACATGCATGTAATGTAATAAGGAAACGTGGATATATCAGAGGAGTGGGCAAATATAATACTCCAATTAGAAAGGAGACCAATTTTTATATGGTTGTGAAGGAAAACCGTTCCAATGATTCAATCAGTACCTATTCACAATAATAATTTTAAGTCTAGATATGGGAGGAAAGTTGGGTAGATGTTTAAATACGAGCTTGTGCTATACTTACCATAAGTAGAGATAGTTAAATAGGTCCATTTCACAAGATTAAGGAGGCTACACCTTAAATTTATAGGGCAATAATAAAGAAAGTAACTCCTTTGTCTTATAAGGTGAACTCGTCTATCTTCTTTTATCAATGTGAGACACTCCCATGTTTTCGCTATAGTATATACATCATAGCATTAACAAGATAATAACCAGAGTAAATCTAGTTAGACACTTACATGAGTATATACTATTATAATATTATTTCGTGAGATGTTAGTAGAGTTAAAAAGAAAACATATGTCAAAAAAATCAATTGGATAGGAGTTTTGATAGACATATCAGGCCTTGCGTATAAGTTGTGGTACTCGAGATAAGATATGAGTAGAAACCAAGAAGGATAGGCTAGTTAAGGATATAGCTGAATCCAAAATATGCAAAGAGTGATAGGATCATGAAAGTAAAGATCATATGCTATAGAGAGATTCTGCATATTGTTGGTGCAATACAGTTATACTCCTCAAATCGGTATAGAAGAAATTCTTAACTGTCAGTTGTGGAGGAATTAACTATAGTTATAGTCGATAAAATAGACATGTACTCGTAGACCAAACCCGAGATACCCGATCCGAAACCCGTTTCTCATTTGAAAATGACCATCCGGATAGAATTGAAATCCGAAATAACCCACCCGATAATAAATGGACTCAGGTAGGACTTGAACCCGAAGATAACTCGATTTGAATCCATACTCTCCGAAGTGATCCGACAATAATGAACATAATTGACTCGAAAATATTAATGAAATATTTTTCACAAAAATTAATTTATTTTCTAGAAAAGAATGTTGACTTTACCTGACCTAAACGAACCCGAACCGATTGGAATCGACCCGTTGTTAACCCGACTCATCAAACCCTCACATGACCCGATATTTCATGGACCAGAGATGGACATATACCCAACCTGAACGCAACTTGTACACAAAGTTGACCTGGGCCGGAATGACATGACTTGTATGATCCATTTGCCACCTCCAGATGTAGTGGTACAATTTAATATGGTGCACACTTGCAGGTAGTGGTGTGAGAGGTACCCGAATGTGTTGATTAGGTATTGTGGTAGAAATTTTAACAAAACAACGGATTTTTTTTTTTTTTTTTTGCAAAGGCGTGTAGAACTATGCAGTTAGGATGTGATTTATATAGGATTTTTCCTTCCCATAGTTATTGTATGCAACATTCAATTTCGGATTGTAAGAGTACTCTAAATCTATTTATGTAATTGGTTGCTATATTTCACCCGACAAATAAAAGATATAGTGTTACAACTTACAAGGTACCCCTCATAGAGAAAGATCGTTTATTGGTGGAGATCTAAATGGTCATGTGGAGAGTAAGTCGAATTAATAGTCTCGAGAGTAATGTAACATATGAAGGATTTGGATATGAAAGAAGGAATGAAGAGGAGAGACCATCTTGGATTTTGCATATGACTTAATCTTCACTAAAACATGGTTTAAAAAGAGGGATATACACTTGATCAATGACCTCTGAAATCAGAGCAAATGCATTATGAATACATTTCCTCTTATCAAGGCATACTGATAGGTGTGTCGCGCACCTAACAAAAGTAAATTCTTAACTAACCTCCTAACTATGTAGCAGGACAAGTCAAGGTCGAATCCACAGGGACAAACAGTATCAAACACTAGAAATCTCGACTCAATTTAACTAAACAAGTGACAAACAATGATGAAGAAGGGGATGAACTAATTCTAACACTAAACTATGACGACTACTAAGAACACACAAGGTATAATCAATTAATAAAGACATCTATAATTAAGTATCCCCACTAGCATGACCAATACATGAATAATTTCCATCCCAATAAACATAATCAATGAGTCAAAAGGAGTAATGCACTCTATAGCTACCAAAGATCTCTCCCGAGTACCAATGGCTACTCTAAACAAGCAATCAAACCTATTCCCATGGAATCATGCAAGAAAGAGACATTAAACATGGCATCACAATTAAATTCCTAGTAATCCTATCTACTTATTCCCATAAAGATATTCATACTCTTGATTGAATCAACAAAACCATCTAGATTCAATTTCCATTGAAGACAAGATATAAGGAATCAATTCAAAATCATCTATCCCTAGTATGATAATGAAAATAAGAACAATTCAATCAAGCAAGAACAATTAATCACATAAATTTGGGATTAATGGAGGAATTCATGTATTAATCATCGCTAGGGTTCAACTTAACCCTAGATTATAAAACTACTCACTCATAATTGAAATAACAAAGGAAATAATAAATAAATTGAAAGACATAATAATAATGAACGAAAAGAAGAGATTAGAAAAACTTAGTCTTTACTTGAAGAAATCAAACTTGTAGAAATCGATGTTCAACAATGGAATAATGCCTCTAATAACTCTCTAAAAAGTAGTAGCCTATTCTCTAATAATAAAAAGCGTAGTTTTTAACTCTAAAAAGATAAGTATTTATATGTCTATCAAAACTGGCGCAACATGCGCTCAAAAAGGCCTAAAAATCGTCTCGCCCGACCGGCCCGGGCGGAATTTGCCTGGTCGCGCGGATGTCAGGTCATAAACCGTAGAATAGGAAATAGCGCCCCGCCCGGTCGGGCCCGCAACAAAATATTTTCTTTTCATCAAAATCTTCTCCAAACGATGAAATTTGGCTAAGTAAGGGCGCTCGGGCAGCCGGGGCGGAATCCTCCCGGCCGGGCGGTCGTTAGACTACACAAAATCTCAATCTTTAAAACGCCATATCTTCTTCGTTATTCGTCGGAATTAGGCAAATGACCACTCGTTGGAAAGCTCTTGAAATGTAAAATCTAACACAATTGAAATCACTCTATTTGGATTTGTATAACTTGAGATATAATCAAAAGAGTGGACTGGAGTCATTTTTCTACTTTTATTATTCACTTTGCTTCAAAATTCTTCCAACTCAATGATCGTGCTCTCGAAAGTACATCGTCTCTTGTAGTGATATAAATGAGTAGGAAATGCACTAAAATGTGCAAATTCCTACAATGATCAATCTGAAAATACAAACACTACAAGGAGCACATTAGTAGTAAAAATGGCTCCGATGAAGGTACGAATTGAGGTAAAACAATCTAGAATAGATTTGCTTGTCAAACAATATGAATTGTTTACTATGAATAAGGACAAATCTATCAAAGAGATGTTCACTAGATTTATACTAATCACTAGTGAATTATGTTCTCTAGGCAAAACATATACTTCTAAAGATTTAGTGAGAAAGGTGTTAAGAAGTTTAGCAAATCAATGGCTCCCCAAAATAACCGTTATTCAAGAAGCTAAAGATTTGACTAAACTTTCACTAGAGCAACTTATTGGATCATTATGAGTCATGAACTTGTCTTAGATTCTAAAACTAATGAACCAAAAAGTAAAGGTATAGCCTTGAGAGTTGAATTGGAAATTGAAAATAGTGACAGTGATGATGATATTGATTTTCTTACAAGGAGATTTAAAAATTTTCTCAAACAGAACAAAAACAACAATCCTAGAAAAGATGAAAATTGCAAAGGTAAGAGCACTACCTCTAACTTTAAGAAAAGTGCTACTATTTCGGGTTGTTTCAAGTGTGGAGTGTTAAATCACGGGATTAAAGAATGTCCCTATGGGATGATGAAAAGCCCAAGGAAAAAGGGAGCAATCCAAGCAAGAATTTAAAAAAGCTATGATAGCTGCCGTTTGGGGAGATTCAAATTTTGACTCAGAGGCACATTGCCATGAATCAAAATTATGTGTGAATGTTGTACTGACATCACAGAGAAGCGCACAGTGTCAGGACGACTCTCGCTTGTGTCTAATGGCGAAAAGTTCGAACTCCCAAGATGAAACTGAAGGCAGTGAGGTAAGTCTTCTTTCTCTAAAACCTTCAATACATCTTCTATCACAAAACCAACTTGTTACTTTGCTTGAAAGTGTCATCGATGATTGTCAAGAAATGAATGATGATTTTTTCAATCATGAAAAAAGAAGTAAAAATTTTAACTAAGCAAAAGATTGGGTTGGAACTTGAATATGAAGATCTGTTAAAAGACCATAAGATACTGATGAAAAGGATTGATGAATAAGAGAAAATTATTGAAGAAAAAGATACTTAGATAAATGCTCTAAGATATAAAAAGTCTCTTACCAACGAAATCGTAAATGACACAGTGCCATACACTGTGTTAGAAGCTGAAAAATCGAGTCTTGAAAAGAAAATTGAATTGCTAAATCATGAGTTAGTTGAACTAAAGAATTCAAGATAGAAATCAAGAATCACTCCACTAATGCTGCCTAGTGATGCTAAGATAAGTTAAGAACTTGATAAAGTTAAGAGAGAATTACAAATTTCTAGAAAAAGAAATAGTGGTCTAAATACTTCTATTGAATTCTTGGAATCACAATTGACTATTGCTCGAAAAATGTATGAAAAGTGGTCATATGGTCTAAAAGCTCTCGATTATTTATGTAGTACAACTAACAATCGAAAAAAAAAACTGTATTAGGTTATACAGGCCAGCAATACAGCGTACGACACAGTGCCAAAATTTTTGAAAGAGACTTTCGTAAAAGAAAATATGTTGATCTACCTGAATATTTAATTTGCAAAATCTGTGGAAATAATGGTCACTTAATAGATGACTGTAATATCAAGAATAAACGTGTTGGAAAGAATGTGAAATATGTAAGTCAAATATGGGTTAAGAAAGATCAATTAGAAGCTCAACGAAAAAAAAGGGACCCAAGCAAATTTGGTTTCCTAAAACTAACAAGTGATCTTTTTTCGGGCAAACATGAGAGGAAGCAGCCTATGGTACCTTGACAATGGCTGCTCAAGACATATGACTAGTGATAAATCTCAATTCCTCTCACTAGTAGCCTACCATGGAGGGTGTGTTACATTTGGCGATAACAAAAAGGGATAAATAATTGGTATCTGAAACGTCGGCAAATCCCTAACACACTCCATATAGAATGCGATGTTGGTAAGTGGTTTGAAAAACAATTTGTTAAGCATACCACAATTATCTGATCAAAGTAATTATGTTAAATCTCATGCATGAATGTTTTACAAGATAATTCGTGGCTTTGGGATTAATTTCTGGAAATTAGTTGAGTATTATGCACGTTGTCCTCCTTTAAATATGTTAATTAGAGTGTTGATGCATGTTTTTGTGAAGCTTAGTGAGTAAAGGTCTACTTGATATAAAGAAGGACTCGTAATGGTCTAATGATGTTGTCCTAATGTCATGATCCTAAGTTGCCGAACTAATGAGCTATATGATCCTAAGTTGCCGAATTTTTGAGCTATGAATTGCAAATTCTTTCTCCTATAGCAAGCTTGATCTTTAACCCAATATTTTGATTTTCTATTTATGAGTTTGATATTTGTGACTCATTATTTCTTTTTTTCATATGTCCCACCTTATCTTCATTTCCCTATTATTACCCTTATTTTCTTCACACGTTGATCCAAAGTTCAACAAGTACTTTTAATCTTGATTCATGGTATATGGAGCAAAGACATATTGATAAGATAGTGAAAGAAGAAGACGCGTCAATTAAGGGGGAACATGAAAAGGTTGGAAGAAACACTAATGTGTAAAAGAATGAAGGCACTGCTTCACATTGTGCAAGGCACAGTGCCAAGAGATGTACCTAAAAGAAAATGAGGTTCGAATCAACTTATTTCGCTTTTGATCTCGTATTGATTGACTATAGTAATATTGTATGGTCTGACTCTCTTTTCTAAAAATACAAAATAAAAAAAAAGAGAAGAAAAGGAGATCAGAGTAAGTCACTTGTGTTAGATAAATATTAGAGTTTAATTCATAGATGGAAAAAACATTATCAAAGTTTTGAAGATCGTCATTTTGGATTCCAGTATATCCGAAGATTAGTTATGCTTGAAAGGGAATAGATTGTTCAGTCGCACAGTAACACACACAGTGCCACAGTGAAGAAAGACTTATGATGTTTATTTGCGGAAGTTGAAAATTTGAAAAAAAAGGGGGGTTTAAGCAGTTGTTGAGCCAATTGCCATTTCAAATCTTCAAGCTTGCGTTACCCATCTTTATCTTACATTCTTAGCCATCAACCATGATCCTTTATGATTATTTCTTGCTTCATAAATTCGGATTGTGAGTTGGATTATATTTTTCGCTTAATAATGACTTCGGATTGTGAGTTGGATTATGACATAGCACCAACATCCTTAGTATTTATTGCTTGAGCTACTTGCATTAATTTGCTGACTATAATATCTCACTTTGACTCGGTAAAAATGTTGATGCTCTCCTTTTTTATAATGTCAAAAGGGTGAAGATGGGTATAATACTTAGACTATTGAATGAAATTATCTTGGTAACCATGTGACTTGTGAAAGTAAGTGAATGATATTATGTTACTTTCCCTAATGTGATTAATGGTGCATATTTTGAGGGGGAAGTATTATTTGTTTGCCATCATCGTCAAAAAGGGGGAATAATGTGTGACTCTAAGTCAATGTTATTTTGATGATGGTAAACGATTTGTGCCATAACTTGTATGAGTGTAACAGTGATTTAAGAACGCCATGATGACTGGACATTTATGAAAGATTGAAGAACTTGAAGATATGGAAGCTTAGATATACTCTTAGCTATGTCATGTAAAGTATTGGAACCTTGTGTTAAATTTTGTGCTAAAATTAGAAATGTGAAATTAGAATGGTTATTTATTTTCTTAGTGCTAAGAAAATAGGTAAGCATATTAATTTCTATATAAAAAGGGAATCTTAGTTTCGAAATTAAGATATTAAAGAAAACATTTTAAAAAAGGATTTTATAAAACTGATATATATAAAGATTTTATAAAAATCGATTTAAATAAAGATTTTATAAAAACCGATTTTGAAAAGGATTTTAGAAAAACTGAGTTTAAAAATGTTTTGTAAAAATCGATTTTAAGAAAAAAAAAAACGTTTTTGGAAAAGAATTTCGAATATAAATGAAGTGTTAGTAAAGATCAAAAAGAAAACAAATTTGGTCATCGAAGTTTTAGATAAAGATTGTTTTAAGAAAAACTTCTCTTCTAAGAGTTAAAGATAAAGATAAAGTTATAAGAAGATAAAGATTGTTTTCTTGAAGTAAAAAGTTTTATCCCTTAATCTTAGGAGTAAAAGATAAATCTCTTTTTGAGAAGGATTTTCGGTTAGTCCATAAGGTAAAAAAGGGTTTAAAATGCAGTTTCATAACTCACGTTTTCAGAGAAAATAATCGGAGATTTCGAGAGCTGAAAACTGTTTTCTAAGTCACATAGTATAGCACAGAGTTCCAATCAGCCTAGGTTTCTAAACAATGATTGTAACGATCCTCTATTTGCTTGAATAAGAAGCACGCTTTTGAGGAATAATTTTTTCTGTAATTTCCATTATTATAGAGTGTAGCAACACTTAAGGTTAAGTGTTGGGGAGCACTACTAGAGTTAGTAGTGGGGGAATCATATTGTATCAAGAGTTTGATATTTTAGGATTCAAGTTTATTTGTGTGGACGTAGATCTCAGAGGTGAGATTGAACTACGTTATTTCTGGTGTTTCATAATTGATTTCATATTGAGTTACGTTTTAGTTTTCGCAAAAATACAAATCGGAGAATTACGAGCGAATAGCACATTACTTTGCACAGTGCCATAACAAAGTTTTTGCGAAAAACAATTATATTTACTTACTCAATTCAACCCCCCTTCTTGAGTGTCACCTTGTGTTCCAACATATAAGGTTATTACGAAGGAGAGTGTAGTTACTCGACATAGATTTTAACGTTAAATATTCACAAAAATGCAAGTTTAATAAGGAATATATGTCCAAACGAGCCAAAAATAAGATGTTGGAGTTGTTGTTGTAATAACTATTTTTTGCATTATGTATCTATTATTTGATCTATTGCATTGTATTTCTATTGCTTGACTACTATACTCCGCAGATACGCTACGACAAGCATCAACCAAAGAATTATCTGTTGGGTTTCTCCTTTTTGGCTCTTGTAATTGATATATTTGATCATTGATGGTGTTATATTCTTGATTTGGGGGTTACAAATGGTTGATAAACTTGATTTAATATTTAGATTAGTTTCCCTTTAAGTCTTTGACTTTTGCATATCATAAGAGAGGTTCTATTCTTCTCTATATTTTGATTTTCATCCATCAAAATTTAATTGAACTTTCACATTTGCATAATGAGCTAAACATGGATGTAAGGGAGGAACTCAAGCGAACCGCCCTACCTTATATAAGGACAGAAGGGAGGAGGTGACCCTTTTCTTTCCTCGGATGATGGCTTGCTTGTTCAGTTTTGCACCTTCATCGCCACAACTTGGGGGGAGTTGCTCCTTAATCCGAACTACAACCTCCAACCTTTCATCCAAAGGGTCTTTGGTGAAAATGGTGCGTTAACCTCAAGGAACGGAACGGCTAATATAATTGAGCATCCCAGCTGCACCATTTATCGTTTTCAAATCAGTGGTTCCAGATTGCCACGACACACGAAATTCTTATTCCTTTGTCTTGTTATTTTGTTCTTGAGTTTAGCCTTGAAAACACTATATTTAGTTTTAACATGAGTTCAAGAAGAAAATGCTAAAGTTTTCACCAATAAAATGGTTAAAGAATCCAATTGAAACTCCAAGGAGGACCAGGAATCCAATTGTGTTAACCTGATTAGGTTAACCCTGACATTTAATATATATAATGTTTACAATACAGGCCTACGACTAGTAAAAGACCATACTATCCTTTTACATACAATGTTACTCTGATTCACCCCCTCAATCTTTACGGGATGAAACAACGGATAGATTGGTGCGATATTTAGTAAACAAGTCAGTAGATAGGCCCTTAGTAAAAATATCAGTAACCTGAGACTGAGTAGGAACATGTCGAACGATGAGACCTCCCTTGGCGACTATTTCTCGAACAAAATGATAATCGACATAAATATGTTTGTTGCGATCATGATGAACTGGATTAGCAGTGAGATAAGTAGCAGAGACATTATCACAATACACGATCACAAGATAGCGAAGAAAATGGCCAATGTCAGCAAGAAGTTGCTTGAGCCAAATAGTTTCTGCAGCTGTGTAGGCAACAACCATGTATTCAACTTCAGTGGAAGATTTAGAGACAATAGGTTGCTTTTTCGAGCGCCAGGAAGTAAGATTCTTCCCAAGAAAAATCGCATAGTTAGTAGTAGAACGATGAGTGTCAGGATAACCTGCCAATCTGCATCAGAGTAGGCAATAACAATAGTAGGAGAACTGCTGCTATATAAGAAGAGACCGAAATCTAAAGTGCCCTGTAGATATCTGAAAATTCTTTTCACAACATGAAGGTGAATAGTACGAGGAGCATGCATAAATTGAGACACCATATAATTAATAGCATCAGCAATATCTGGACGAGTCATAGTTAAGTACGGCAATGCACCAACCATACTACGATAATATGTGGGATCAGCAAGGAGTGCTCCATCAAGCAGAGACAATGTTACTCTAGAGACAACATGAGTGGTAACTGGTTTAACAGTATGAAGATGAAATTTACGGAGTAAATCAGAAACGTACTTATTTTGAAACAAAAATAAACTAGAGGAAGTACGCACAACTTGAACACATAAGAAGTAATGAAGATCCCCTAAATCCTTCATAGCAAACTGAAATGAAAGAACAGAGATAAATTTTGTGACAAGGGCAGGACTACTGTCAGTAAGGATAATATCATCAATATGTAAGAGAAGAATGATAAGATGACCACGGAACTTGAGGGTGAACATAGAAGTGTCACAACTGCTGCACTTGAAATTAATTGATAATAGGAAATTGCTGAAACGAGAGAACCAAGCTCGAGGAGCTTGTTTCAAACCATAAATGGACTTACGGAGACGACAAATATGAGTAGGTTAGATGGATGAATAAAACCCGAAGGTTGATGCATGTAAACCTCTTCATGAAGAAAAGCATGAAGACAAACATTTTTGACATCTAATTGACAAATAGACCATTTAAGAGAAACATCAATAGTAATAATTAAGTGAACAGTAGTAGGCTTAACAACAGAACTAAAGGTTTCAACGTAATCAATACCTGCCTGCTGGTGATTTCAAAAAACGACAAGCTTGGCTTTGAACCGTTCCACAGAACCATCGGAATTATATTTAATCCGATAAACCCACTTACAACCAAGCAAATTCTTATCATAGTTGCGAGGTACCAACTCCCATGTGTCATATTTTCATCTAGCATAGCTTGACGCCAACAAGAATCTTTAGAAGCTTGTTTAAAATTAGTAGGTTCAGATGCTACAATTTCAGTGCTTAAGTTCATTAAGACTTTAGGTTTAGACACACCATCTTTTAGTCGAGTGACCATGGGACGACGGTTAATGACAACAGAAGACACAAGAGGTGGGGAGGAGACACAAATAGACGAGACAACACCCAGGGGTGAGGCGGAAAGCATAGGTGCGTGCAGGACATTCCCAGCAGCAGCACATGGGGCATCCATGTGGTCTGCGAGGGAAGAAGTCGAGAAGGGTAGCCCAGTTGGCGTTTGGGACGCTACGGGCTGACTAGAGAGGGCGCAGGACCCAACGAACGCTGAGGCATCAGCGGGCCAGGCCGAAGGTGACCAAAAGGGAAGGGGGGAAGTCCCAGCGAGGGAGGGCTCGAGACTCGGGGATGCGGGAGAACCCGTGACCGAGGGAGCAGCAATGCTGCGTGAGGGATGGGAGGGCAACGAGGTTGGTGCAATGGTCACGGAAGACGAGGGATGGGGCGTATGAGGCAAGGGAACCGACAAGGTAGATGTTGGGACGGATGGAGGAGACACACATGCAACATTGGTGAGGGACCAATCATTAATCAGAACCATGGGCGAGGTGTAAGGCATGATAGACGCAGGACTAACAAGAGCACGATAAGAAAATTTATGTTCACGAAAAAGAGCATAACGACTAGTGAACACTTTATTGGTAGTAAAGATACCATACTATCCTTCTACAAACAATGTTACTCTAATACATAAGTTTATAAAAATATAAGAAGAGACACGCTTCAATGAAGAATTTCCCAATACAATTGGACCCTACCTTTCCGCGGCTGATATAAATCCAACCATATTTTCTTCATTATAGCTCCATCCTTATTTTCTTCTTCATTATATCCCGAAAGATATCCTTAAAAACTTTGAATGTCCAACAAGTTACATGCATGGCAGGCAAGTTACTCCTTCACCATTAAGGTTAATTAACGGGGCTAAAAACTAAAAAGGAAGACAACTAGTAAAGTCATAGGAATATAATATGAATTGGATGTCAGACACGGTTTTACTAAATGATTGGTTAGGTTTATACACCAATGAAAACAAGGCTGTCACCTGAACATTATTACTATTACTCACCTCTTTGGCTGTTTAAATATAAACATAATATTAAAACTTAGCTCTACCATTACTTAACCCATTAAGTAAACTCCCCCCCACCAAATTCAAAGCATCTTCTTCATAATTTAATCTAAAATTTCTGCCATGGCAGGCCAATAATACAATTCCTAATTAAATTATTGCTAAAGGCTGCAATGGAAAAATCTTTTGTTAAACCCAAGAAACTGGATTTTTACCAGCACTTCTCCATTATTAACAAAAATATTATTCTAATTTCTTAAGGTGGACAAAGGAGGCATCTTTTTTAGCTGAAATCCACTAGTCTAAATTAACTTTCTTCTTCTTATTTTTTTTTTTTTTTTTTTTTGGGCCTTTTAGTAATAAATTTCCAAATCAAACCATTTGCATATATATATATATATATAATTAATTAAAGTCTTGATGAGAGATAATTAAAGCTTCTGTTTTCATTCATTGGGCCTGGACAGAATCTCAACACTGCCAACCTGGGATTCTTGTTTAATCTCAATTTCATGAAGAATTATTTTACAGAAATATTAGATTTAAATACTTTCTTTTCATATAAAAGTCTTACATGTTGTTTGATTATAGCAATTAGCAGTGAGAAAAGAGAACAGAAGCTTCTGTTCAATTTGGTGTTTTTGATTGAGATAGCAAAGTAAACGTTTTTACAGAAGATAAAAAAGAAAGAAATGATACAAGTTGATGACTGACTCCATTCTAGATAATCCATTGCCCTAACAGTGTAATTATTCTAACTTATGATTATTTAGTAAAGGTTAATGAAGATAAGAAGAGAAAAAAGCCCCTTAATAACAGCTGGTTCACAACATAATATCATTAAGATTGTGTAAGTTGTAACCAACTACTTTAACACGATTTCATGCATCATTAAAATCTTGAGCAAATCAACCAAATATAACTGTCATGATGTAAATATATCAATTTATCAGCCATATCCCATTCAGATTATACATATGATTAAGAAACTTTAAATTTTCATAAGTATGAGAAGCTCCTTCCGTTTTAAATTTTTATTTATTTGGTAAAAAGAATAACCTCTAGGCTATCTTTGTATAGGGTTCAATCCAGAGGCTCAAGCATTTGGACGGAGAGGAAGTTGTAAGAGAATTCTCCTTCAAGTGCCCCTCATTTGGTGGGATTCGAACCTCTGACCTTGAGGTCATGAGTTGAAATTCCTACCAAGAGCTAACTCCATCCTTTTTATATGGCTTAGGGGAATGTTTTGATTATTTATAAAAAAGTTATCATGTGTGCTATTATTAGTGTTGTTATAACTTGACTTTTTAAAATTTTATTTAGTAGTATGCAACTAAAAGTATCAACTGTGAAAAAGAAAGTTGATCTGACAAACAAGCCCGAAACAACAAAATAACATCTGGAGCTAGGTAGTATGTTTTTTTATTTTATATATATGTAATAGATTTAAACATTTTGATAATAATTAAAACATATATAGCATTATATCATCAAACACAATCTAATACAAAAAAACACCCCTTGAAAAACGTAAGATGACATCTATATCTTTTTAATTATCTTTCTTCTTCAACTTAATATATGTTACATTGGGTGGAGCAAATGCAAGACTTTTGCACCAAATGATCATAGAATATTACAAAGGATACATATGAGCATAACTACCCCTAAAAAAATAATAAGGCAAAAAAATAAGTAATTGGTAGATAAAAAGAGGGAAAGGTGAGATGAATCTAAGGTGAAAAGGGAAAAATAAAGATAAAAAAAAGGAAAACATATTTTTCTTATATTAGATATTAAAACAATGGCCTTGAAGATCCTTCAAAGTCTCTTTGTATGTACAACCAGCCTCTGTGTCTCTCTCCCCTTTCCTTCCCCCTCTGTCCATCATATTCAAGATTGATGATTGGTGGTTAGAACTCAATTTTCATAAGTGGTGATAGATTTGACCCTACACAAAACAAAAGCAGCAAAACAAAGTTAATTAAGACAACAATTTAATTTGCACTAATATAAAGATTATTGAAGAAACACTTTAATCATCCTAATAAAAATTTTCTTACCATGTAAAACTTGTGATTGAAATCCATCCTCCTTTTGTCCAAAACCCATTTGAACAATACTTTGGAGGTCTCCCTCACATAATGATGATAGCTACACAATCAAAATTGTTTCATTAGTTGCATATTCATTAATTATACATCATTTTCGCAATTCGTTTTTATTTTTTTTCTTAATCCTACTTCTAACAAGCTTGATTAAGGGTTAATTACCATGTTTAAACCTTAGGATTTAATATTTATACAAATATATTAAAAGGCATGCATAAACAAGAAAAAAATTGTGAAAATTGCGCAATATAGGGTTTGATCTCGAGACCTCAAGTAGTCAAGTACATATACTAAAGTATTAACCGATAGACTATGTTGTATTTAGTGTTATTATCATAAAGTATTATATTAATAAATGAATTTTTCTTACCCGGGGCATAGCCCGGGCCTAATAACTATTAATAAGTATAAAACGCGTTTTAATTAAGCATCTAATAATTAAATAATTATGATCTAAGCTTAAAATTTAATCCAACCATATTAGGAAAAACATTAAGTGGAGTAAATGATTACCTGAGAAAGACCATTAGAGAAAAAATCAAGTGGAGGTAAATGTAAAGCATGATTTTGATTAGTTGTGGAATTTAAAGGGGCCATAGGAGATGGGGCCGTGGTGGTTATGCTATCTTGTAAAGGATTTTGATGAGTTTGGCCATAATGGGTTGGTGCCAAGGAATCTGGTGGGTACATTGGATGCGGCAATGAGCAATTTGGTTGGATCACCTGAAATTTCCCCACAAAAACTAAATTAAACATTACAAAAAATAAAATAGTCAATCAAAAGTTAAGTTTTAGGATCAAAAGATATCACAACTTTTAAATTTATTAAAAGGAAAAGGGAAAAAGTAACTTACATCCTTTGAGAAAAGGTTTCCCATGTTGAACTCTAATCTTGGATTCACAGAAGATAACTTCATTGAAAGGAACTAAACCAAAAAAAAAAAAAAAAAATATTAAGTTTAACAAACAATTTTACATAATATTTTGGCTACCTATAAAGTGAAGTTACAAAAATATCATTACTAGACTCGTACTTACAAAATTTAGCTAACGACACTCCTTATTTATGAAATACTAGCCTTTTGTGCACGTGATTATTGATTGAATTAGGCCTTAAATTTACCTCGACTTGTCGTTGTAATGACTGTACATAATTGATAATCTCATCCAACATTAGTGCTTTTCCGGTTACCTGTAATTAGCAAATTGAACATTGAAATGAGATTATTATAGATAATTGTTGGTAATTTCCGATCCTCAAATTAAGGTAAAAAAAGTACCTTATCACAGCCTGGTACAAGATCCTGAAGAAGCTTCATTCTTTCACTAATTTTCTCTCTTCTAACCTGCCATGTATGAACATTACAAGTCAACCATTGTAATATGCTAATTAATCATCATATATAATCTCTATCTTAAGAAATAGAAATAGTAAAATTAGTGATGTGTAGTAAAAATCTTACTCTTTCAGCAAGACTATGACTATCAGTGGCTTGACCCCTTCTTGCTCTAACATGAATATAATCCTTTGGTGCCTCTGGTGGCTTTTGGTTTGCATTACTCTGTTTTTTCCCATCATCTCTTCTGGTTTCTTCTGTTTTCGTATCGTCGCTTTCTTCTGATTTGCTTCTCTTTGCACTTAAATCCTCTCCATTTTCTACCACCTGAAACATTTATAAAACTATTCTTCAACACAACATAACATTTCTCTCTATTATTTTTCTACTTAGTTATAACAATTAGAAATTGCACTTACTTTGGGCAGGGGAGATTGAGATTGAATTTCCTTGGATTTTCCCTTTGGAGGAGCTGCTTTTCTTTTCCTGTTTGATCCAATTTCAACTGCTTGATTTTGGCCCGAAATCGACGAATTGTCTCGTGAATTAGAGAATTCACCTTGTTCTTGATTACAATTTCCAGATTGTTTCCTTTCATTGTTTTGAAACAATAATGAATTCTTGTTGTTTTCAGCTTCATCAGATCCAGCTGCCTTAATAAGTGAAGGACTACTAGAAACTCTTTGTAATTTACCACTTCCACTTAAATTACTAGTATTAGTATTAGTATTGGATCGATAACACAATTCTACATTATTATTATTATTGTTAAAACTAGTAGTAGTATTAGTATTAGTATTGCTACCATTGTTATTGACCCCAAACTGGCTTATTCTTCCATTAAAACTCCTACTTCCAAAGGAAGAAAATCTCGCAGCTCGCTCCGCGAAACCCGGATCACCAGGCATTGCCGGCAAATTTGAGCTCAAAGGTATTGAATTTCCCAAGGTGGGGAAATTTTCTTTGACCAAATGATCCATAATTGGCATTGATATCCCCATTTTAGGTGGTGAGCTAAGTGGGGTACTATAAGTTGAGTTATTGGTGCTACAATTCCCACCATTAGCACCAATGTAAGGTGGCGGAACATGGTGTTGTCCGCTTGAAGAAATGTCGCCGGAGTTGCAAATATTGCCAAGTTTTCCAATCAACTCTCTGATCATAAAATTGTCGTTCGACAAGGCGGAGTTTGACGCTGCAGGAGAGGATACCATAGAGCTTAAAGCAGACTCAAAATTATCAGTTGTATTATTATTATGATTAGTAGGAGGAAGTGGAGGTTGTGTAGAGAGAAAACAATCATGGGATTGATTGGTTTGGATTTCCATTGCTGAGGAAAGAGTTTGCCATGTGGGCATTGAAGAAGAAGAAGAAGAGAATGGATGATCATATCGTAGGGAAGGCGGTATACCGGCATTTAGAAAGAAATCCTTCTCCATGGAGTGTTAATTGGTTGGAATTTGAGATGAGTTTGTGATTGTGTTTAAAGTTTGATTGTTGGCTAAAATGTTGTTTTACATATGAGTGTGAGTTGAGTTATATTGAAGTTTAGATGGCTTGAATTGTAAAAAACAGGGGAAAACAGAGAAATTGGTATAATGAGTGTTATGATTTGGGTGTAGTTGTGTAATTATAGAAAAAATATTGTCAAATTGTTGGGAAAGAGAGGGAGGGGGGAAAAGGGGGGGAAGGTCTTTGGGAGGTAAGGATGCAGCTATATAGGAAATTAAAAAGGACTGTTTGGGACTAAAGTTAACAAATGCAGTAAATTAATTAATGATTTAAGTTTTTTAATTTTTAAAAAATGTTGATGATTTTTGGCTTGAGTTCTTCAAAATAGATGAAAGGGACTGTTTGACCTAATTTAATAAGAAACAGTAAGTTCCTTACTAACTCCAGCATTACTTGCATTCCTATTTCTTCAACTTTTTCTATTTCTTTAAGCCCTCCGCAAAAGGCGGGTGAGGGAGTTCAAGAGCTGAACTTGCACAATTTGCCGTTTTCTTCTTTGTCTTGCTTTAGTTGAATGGCATGTTGCCCACAAGCTAGTAGAATACAGAGTTCCTTTGGCAAATGGCCTTTTTGTACTTTTTTCTTTCTTTCTTTTGTTATCGCCTCTTTTATTACATGATTTCTAATATACAATTTTGACTAAATATATCTTTAATTACATAGTAGTAAAATTATAAAAAGTTATTAATTTTAAGTACACATTGTAAGATCTAACAAAATCATACACGACTATTATTATTGGATTCCAATAAAGATCTTAATTATCAAAAAGATCTAAATGATCCTATTCTTTGAAGTTACTTATTAATGTTTGTATGATCTTACAATCCCATTTGGATACAAATATAAAATGTGGAATCTTAACACACCCACCGAGTCAATCTGATTTGATATGCACTGATAAATCATTTGCAATTTTTTTTTCTTATTTATTAGTTCATATACACATATATTTAATGTATTTTATCATCATTGCTAAAAGTTGCAAAATTCAGAAAATTCATAATCTTTTTTCAATTATTGTTAGAATATATTTCTATACATTAAGTTTTGTAAATATAGCAAGTGTATATCTCGTATCCCTGATTTGTAGGCCTCGCTTACGGCTTTGTTTATGGTATATAATGACTCTTAGTCAATGATAATTATTACGGAAAATATTATCTTTCAAGGTATCAAGAGCCCTATGGCATCTTTCCTTCTTTCTTTCCTTCTTCCGCTGTGGCTAAACATTTTATTTTTCTTCTTCTCTGATCTCCCATGGCTGCCGGCAAGCAAGACTTTCACCTAGCCCTTGCTGTCTCCAACATCAAGAACCATGTTTCCGTCATGAGATGGAAAACGTTCAATATGGAACGTAAGTTGAAATTTTTAAGATTCATGCTCTGTCTTATTGGGTCCTCCATCATACAATACCACCAGAAACGGGAAAGGATCCACTCCTCCCTCCACCGATCGCGATGTTGAAAAGGAACCTTGGGAAACTCTCAACGCTACTATTCTCCAGTGGATATACTTCACGATCTCCAATGATCTTATCACTACCATCCTTGAACCGGACTCCATGACCCAGACAGAATGCAAACGTGTTAGGGACATCTTCTAGGATAATGAAAATTTTCGTACCGTCGCACTCGAGCAATAATTTTCCAATGTATCTGATTACCGTCAAAGCCTAAAATCTCGATCTCTCAGACCAACTAAAAGATGTTGGAGCACCACTCAACCAACGCCTTATTCTCCAGTTGTTTCAGGCTTTATCTTGGGCTTACAAAGTGGTTGGTAATTTGATTCGTTAAAGCAAACCTCTCCATCCTTCCTATCAGCCTCGTTCTACGCTCACCTTGGAGGAGACGGGGTAGGCTAAGATGGCGGCTACCGAGTCCAGTTCTGCTTTGGTTGCAACTGCTCCTAAGGATGCTGAGTATGGTGAGCAATTCTTTTACGTCGTGCCTCACCAAAGAGGAAGGAATAAGGGGCAAAACTCTAAGCAAAATAATGATGGCCGGAAAAATCATCACGGCGGCGGCCGGGGTGGTGGAAAGGCAGTACCTGTGGCAGGCATAATTTTGGTGGCACAAAGCAGCCATAGCAAGCCCAGTTTGGCTAGCACCCATACCTTAGCTTCCTTGGCAGCACACAGGTGCATGTGCATGGCCTCTCCCATGCGTCTTACCTCTACTCCCCTATCCCTCGCAACAGTGGGCTCGTTGAGAAAGCCTAATGTGTGGACGCCAGCAACAAGCTAGTGTGTTGGGTCCAAGGCCTCAATAAGCTTATGAAATTACTTCTCCTCTATATATTCCAATGGATATTGAAGCTGCTATGCACACGATGACGTGTCCCAACCCAATGCAAATCGCTACATGGATATGGATGCTACATCTCATATGACATCCACGAATGGTAATCTGTCATCTTATTTAAATTTTAGCAATCAAAATAATATTGGCATTATTGTTGGTAGTGGTCAACCGATTCCAATTCGTGATTATGGTCATACTTATTTGTCTTCCCCAACCCTTTTTTTAAAGAATATCGTTCTTGCTTATAAACTTATTAATGATCTAATACCCGTTAGGAAGTTCACCACTTATAACTCTGTCACTGTTGAATTTGATCCTCATAGGTTTTTTGAAAAAGGGATCTCCAGATCGGGATACTAATAGTGAGATGTGAGAACACAAATGACTTTCATCTTATCACCACTATTGTTCCTCCAATGCTAACATCTCTCCTCCTACTGCAGCCTATGACTCCCCTTTTGCAGACCGTGCCCCCTTGGCCCAACCTAACCATCACCCCTAGCATTTTACCGCAGCCTGCCGTCGTATGGTCATCCGCAACCAACATGTTATAGCAGAGCCTAATCTAAAATACAGCTTACATACCTTTGTAACGAAATCTCCCCTTACTCGTAATCCTTTGGTCGCCCTTCGTTACGCAAATTAATTGGCTATGAATGATGAATTTGATGCTCTTATCAAAAATAAGACGTGGTGGACTTGTTCCCCCTTCCTCCTAATGTCAATATCATTCGGCCTATGTAGATTTTATCTCATAAAGAAAATTAAAGGCTAATGGTATATTTTAATGACATGAGGCCCATCTTGTACGTGGTGGCAAAACTCAACAAGTTGGCATTGATTGTCAAACCGACTACTGTTTGCACTGTCACACCGAGTAATATAATTTTAACAGCTTCTTCTCATACAATTCGTCTCCCTATTATGGCTAGTCTTGGGACTGAGTATGTTATGAAGGATTTAGGTCCGTTAAACTACATTCTTGGCATTGTTGTTCCGGGACACAAAGATGGGCTGTTTTTGTCATATAAAAAGTATGCTCAAGACATTAGAGCGTGCGGGGATGGTTAAAAATCCCACTTTGACACCTATTGATACTAACACTAGTACAAAATCATTGATTTGCGTCAGACCTAGGGCCACCATTTGCGTCGGACATCAATCTGACACCACAGGTCTCGACGCAAATATGAGAGACATGATTTGTGTCGGATAAGGACTCGACGTAAATTTTAAGCTATTTGCATTGGATGACGCAAAGTCCGACGCACAAGACGGCTACCCAGCACCAAACAACCTCATCCACGTCTGACATTCGCATCATATTAAGAGTCATATGCGATGCATATGATTCATTTTTTACTAAAAAAAAGTGGGATTTGCGTCGGATTGAGTGTTATATCTGACACAAATTGGTATTTTTCATTAAAAAAATAGAAAGTCATTTCTTCATGTCACTATTCACCCAATTCACCTACGGCTTCAGTTGAAGTTTTTGGTCTCAAAGTCCAATTAGTTTTCTCCAAGATTGAAATATATGCCATTATGAATATAACACAATATAACAGAGGAAAAAAACAGTAAAAATATCTACAGTTTCATATCTAAAAAGAATAAAATACAAGAAGCTAATCTGAATAAAAAACACCAAGGGATTGAACCACAAAAAATTAAACTAAAATCTGTAAAAATTAAAAATCAAAAAACAAAATAAAAAAAATCAGATCTTACATACAAAAAACGAAAATACCAAGGGACTATTCGAAATACCAATGAATTCATTTTGCTTAAACATACAATATCAAAAGATTGAACCTAAATAGAACAAAATCAGATCTGAATCGCCAAATTTTTTTGTCATTTTGTTCATTTTGTTTGAACTTCAAACATACATAATTAAATATATTTAAACATACAAAATAAATATATTTAAACATACAAAACAAAAAAGTTGAACCTAAAAAGAACAAAATCAGATCTAAATTGCCAAAAATTTTCATTTTGTTCGAACTTCGAACATGCATAATTAAATATAATTAAACATACAAAATAAATATATTTAAACATACAAAATGGATATATTTGAACATAGCAAAATAAATATATTTAAACATACAACTATTTCATTTTGTTCGAACTTCTCGTTCTTCTTCAATTGTCGTTCATAAAATTATTCAATTCTTGACCTTTGTTGAATTCTCATTCTTCTTCAAATTTAGATTTCTGGAAATTTGAACTTCTATCCGGGAAAATTCGTTGATGAATTGATAAATTGTGAAGGAGAAAAGAGGAGAAGAAGTGGTGGCCGGTATATACGTAAGAGAGAGAAAGAGAGAGGGGTTAATGATTTCTACGTGGTTTTACCTGTTGTGCGACGCAATTCGGGAGACGCAAATAATCTTTTTTCTACTAGTGAGCCCAAGCTCAGTGCGACCATGGGTTCTCCTTTTGATGATCCTATCCTATATCACATTCTTTTTATGACTCTACAGTATCTTACTTTTACACGACTAAACATCTCTTATGTTGTTCAACAGGTTTCTTTACATATGCATGCTTCTAATGACAGCCACATGAATGCTCTCAAGCGTATTATTCGGTACATTCAAAGTACTCTGGATCATGGTTTTAAATCTCCACCCATATTCGATCTATTTCTTCTTTGGTGTCATACACTGATGCTGATTAGGAGGGTTGTCCTAACGAACATCACTCTACTTCTGGCTAATGTGTGTTTATAGGTGATAATTTGATTTCTTGGGCGTCAAAGCGCCAACCTACGTTCTCTCGTTCTATTGTTAAAGGTGAGTATCTTGGTGTAGCTAATGTTGTCCCCAAATCTTGTTAGCTCGACGACTTATTTCTTGAACTCCATTGTATGTTGAACAAAGCAACTCTTATATATTGTGATAATGTGAGTGCGATTATCTCTCTCGGGTAATCTAGTACAACATTAGCTTACTAAGTATCACTAGTAGAAAAAGGACGATTTGCGTCCCCTTATTTGCGTCGCACATACACGGAAGTGACGCAAAACATCTATTTGTGTCGCATGACCAACAGTGTATGACGCAAAACAACAAAAACAATACCAGGACATGAGAAATATGCGTCGCATGGTACGCAGGTGCGACGTATATTAATGTTTTGCGTCGCATGGTGCTTGTGTGCGACGCAAATTGCTGCGAGTAGTGGGAGGGTTGCGAGACTAATGTGCGTCGCACAAGGCGAAGGGTGCGACACACATTCATAATCTACGTCGGATCTATGTTGGGTGCGACCGTTTTTTAATACTCCCCCCTCTTTTTGTAATATTTCCCAGCGGCTTTTTTTTGGAGCCCTAACTCATGCAACTGCTGCTATCCCCCTCTCTCTCTCCAAGGAAACCCTCGTACACACTCAAACAAACCAGCGCACACACTCTCGCCGGCGCACCCTCGCTCACAATCTTGCCGGCGCACATTGAATCTCACCAGCGACTTCCTCTTCTGGTGCGACTTCCCCTTTCTCTCTCTCTCTCTCTCATTCTCGTTCCTTACTCTGCCGGTGCCCTCTTCGCCGGCGCACCCTCGTTCACATTCTCGCCGCCGGTGCACCGGTTCTCTCTCTCACGTATCTCGGTCTCTCTCTCAATTCGTTGTTGCTGGTGCACATTGAATCAATTCGTTGCTGCTGCACCGCCGGTTCTCTCTCTCAATCTCTATTCGCTGCACCGCCGGTTCTCTCTCTCACGGTCTAAGTTTACGGCGACCTGCAGCCGCCACAGACTGACTTGCCGCCGTCGGTCCCGCCGCCGGCAAAGTAGGTATTTCTTTTTTTTTGTTTTTTTTTGTATTAATATATATTAATCATGTATTTTCAAGTTATTTTAATTTTTTTAGGGGTTGTTTTGAATAATCTTAGTTCTAATTTTTGTTAAGGGGTTAAAATTAGAATTCAAATCATGATAAACATGTGTGAAATAATTTGAGATTAAATTTAGGATATTCGTAGCTTATGAATTTGTATAGTTTGTGTAGTATATAGTTTCTTGAATGCTCTCTTTAGAATTATGTACTTCAATTATGAGTTAGAATTCTTGAATGCTCAATTTAGAATTTGAAACTTATATCATTCCTTTACGTTGTAGTTTAGTTGCCACCTTAGTCCTCATCGGTTTGCCAGTTCTCCAAGCTCGCGTCTTTGTGCTTGTCTTCGCTGCTCCTTGAGAGCAGAGGTATGTATTATAGCTTTTGTTATTTTTTTATGTATGTTAATGTAACCATTAGTTTGGATTTAGGAATGTATATATGTGAATTGTTTGGTTATTATGTGATTGGGAAAATATATGTTGAATCATAACCAAACCTATTTGGACATACCTTAATGGGGTGAGGATGGAAATCTAAGGAATGGATTGGTTTGTGTTGCTTTATTGCAATGTGCATCATTTGCCTAGATACCCGTTCGAGGCTTACTCATTAGGAGTAAGTCTTGAATAGTCCCCGGTTTGGGACTGTCTTTGAGTTTCTTATCTCACTTAGGATGTGAATGAATGTTTGGTTTTTGATTCTAAGAAAGATCCGGCTCATTTCCCTAAGCGTTCTCTGGGTACATATGTTGATAGTTTAACTACTATCTTCATCGTGTACTTGGAGAACTGTAGGGAAGTGCTGCCGGATTTTTCTTAGAATTGAAAACCAAATGTTCATTCACTAGTGAGATGAGAAACTCAAGGATGGGTTAGGTTGGAGTGATAAGGACCCAAATGGTCATGACTGCATTTGATAAACTACTTTAATGATGTGATCGATTGTATTCTTGTTTGGTGTCTCTAGTGTATGAATATGGATCGAAACTGGATGTATGGTAATCGAATTTCGACGAATTTCTACAAGGGGTTAATGAATTTATCAGAGTTGCGTTAGAACATCAATCGGAGAATGGGTCAAATTAGTCTTGTGTCCTTGTTGTGATTGCAATAACTCAAGGGGGTATCGTGATATGGATCAAATTAAAGATCATTTGATTCGTCGTGGGTTTAAGAGTAACTATACTAGGTGGACATGGCATGGAGAGTTTTATGATGTGGGTATGAGCTCCACTAGCTTGTGTGATGATTTGCATGTTGATGAGGTTGAGTTGAGATTGAAGAGATGGTTATAATGAGAATGATAGGGTAGATGATGAAAATGACATGGTAGATGATGAACATGATAGAGTAGATGAGATGTTGCACAATTGGAGGATGAAATAACCGATCGTCCGCATATGTATGATAGTATTTTAAGTGCAGCGGAAAAACCTATGTATCCGGGGTGTGAGAATTTCACTAAACTTTCTGGAATCCTTACATTGTTCAATATGAAATCGAAGCATAGTTGGACAGATAAAAGTCTAAGTGAGTTGTTCACTTTTTTACAAGAATTGCTACCTGAAGGGAATGAAATGCCCAACTCTACCTACGAGGCAAAGAAATTGTTGTGTCCATTAGGTATGGAATATGAGAAGATACATGCATGTCAAAATGATTGTGTGTTGTATCGAAACGAGTACCAGGATTTGCGTGAGTGTCCTAGGTGTGGAAAGTCTCGATACAAAGTAAAAAAGAATAATGATGAGGGATGAGAAAGAAAGAAACTCCGGCGAAAGTTCTTTGGTATCTACCAATCATTCCGAGATTTAGGCGTTTATTTTCGGATGAAAATAATGCTAGATTACTAAGATGGCATGCGGACGAAGGAAGAAAGATGGGATGCTTAGACATCCGGCCGATTCTCCGCAATGGAGAAATACGACCGAAAGTTTCCCGGTTTTGGTAAAGAACCTCGAAATCTTAGGCTTGGACTTTGTACAGATGGGATGAACCCATTTGGCACACTAGGTACCCAACATAGCACTTGGCCGGTTCTACTGACAATTTATAATCTCCCTCCCTGGTTATGTATGAAGCGTAAATTTATTATGCTATCGCTTCTTATTTCGGGTCCTAAGCAACCCGGAAACGATATGATGTGTATCTTGACCCACTCTTCAAGATCTGAAATTGTTGTGGGATGAAGGTGTTTCCATGTTCGATGCGTATGCGAAAACTGACTTCACATTGCGTGCCATGATATTTTGCACGATTAATGATTTCCCGGCTTATGGGAATTTGTCAGGGTATACGGTTAAAGGAGCAAAGGCATGCCCTATTTGTGATGAGAATATGATTGATAAGCGGTTACATCATTGTGGGAAGAATGTGTACCTGCATTATCGTACATGGCTTCCTTTAGATCATCCATTCCGTAGGAAGAAAAAGTTGTTCGACAGAAAAGTGGAGATGAGAGAAACCCCTGTACCTTTACGTGGAAAAGAGGTTTCTAATAGGGTAAAGGATATTGAAATAATTTTTGGCAAGCCCTTCAAAAGTGTCTCAAAGAACTTATACAAGAAAAAATCTAAGTTTTGGGACCTTCCGTATTGGGAATGTTTGGAAGTCAGCATGGGACCTTGCCCTGCTGCAATGCCAGCATGGGAAGGGCAATGTGTGTCGTACATTGCATAGGTACGGCGTACATTACTCATGTGCGTCGCACCTTGGGCAATGTGCGACGCACATTGCCCTTGCCATGCTGGCATTGCAGCAGGGCAATGTGCGTCGCACCTATGCAATGTGCGACGCACATAGCTCAACCATTTGCGTCGTTTCTCGGATAGTTTCTTAGTCATTTGCGTCGAGGGCTTTGGCGTCACACCAGGGTCCGACACAAATGGGCGCCTCACATCCGACGCAAATTGCCTTTTCTCTACTAGTGTATATTCGAATGGACATTCGTTTTGTCTATGAAAAGGTAGCACATGGTCTTGTTCGTATTAATCATGTACCCTCTCAATATCAGTTGCAAACATTTTACTAAGGGTCTTCCCTTAGTTCTTTTTGAGGATTTTCGAGATAGTCTTAGCGTGCGCCTTCCTCCTGCTTTAACTGTGGTGGAGTGTTAGTTTTGTAAATATAGCAAGTGTATATCTTGTATCTCTGATTTGTAGGCCTCAATTATGGCTTTGTTTGTTGTATATAATGACTCTTAGTCAATGATAATGATTAAAAAAATATTATCTTTCAATTATTACTTGATGTGATTGTGGCTAAAATATCGGTATTTAACAACCTTGCACATATTTATGCATTACAACATGTGTTTTGAAGTGTAAATATAATAGATTTGAAATATCAAGTATATCGACCTTATGTGAGCAAAACAATGTTTTTTTTAAGTGACAAAAAGAATATTATTGTCACTTGCATAGAATGGACTTCCATAGAAAGAAGTGTCACTTGGTGAACAGGATTATACGAATATCTTTTAATGTATCAAAGAGTAAACGAGTTGTTGAGTGACACCTTGAGTACTATTGTGTGCCTTACATGTGGAAGTGATCATGAACAACCACTTGATTAAGTTATATGTGTTATTAACTTAGTGTGGAATAAGGATATTGTGTTTAGAGGAAAAAGGCACCTTTTTTTAAAATCTATTGTTCAGCTAAGACAAGCATATGGACCTCATTGAATCAAGAATTGACGAGCCAACGGAAGTAAGGGAGGCAGTGTATGAAGAACTTACCTTGTCCATAAGCAAGTTGAACCCCCACAATAAATTAGAGAAGATAAGTAAGTTCAAAGATGCGGAAATAAACAACAGGAGCGTTGGCGCCTTGGCATTAAGGGTTAGACCCCGAAACAAAAGAGGCTCGACAATTACATTTTCGACATGCAACAATACTTTAGGAGATCTTATCAACAACGATACATGATAGGATGTAGGTAGTCAAGGTAGATGTACACGGCGACAATGTTACTATGTTAACGAATAACGATGCGAAGCTTTGGTCGTATACCAAGTACATTAACATCCAAGCGAACAAAGTACCGATTGGTGCATTAGATGAGTGCAAGGAGCTCATATACCAATTCTACCTTGTGAAGTGTGAACACTACTGAATTCATAGCCTGAAAGAAGTTGGTGGAAATTAAACAAAAGAGCTATATTTTTAGTCAAAATTTTACTATAAACCCGCGTGTATAATGAGTATGGTACACCCAAGGCTATTTTTATTCTCACTGCTCACTTAAAATCATCCAAATGAGTTAAATATACTAAAAAGGAGAGTTGCAAATGAGCATAAATTAGTCTTGGGTGTATGATGAATGAACTTATGTTTCTATACTATGTGTTTTTTTAACATTCAAGAAAAATACAAATTATATATAAGTAATAGATAGGGTACGGTGTTGCCAACAAAAAGTTGTGAGTGTCTTGGACCAGTCCCTTAACACTTTTGCTACCCTGCACCAATGGAGACTTTTGGCTATCTGGTGAATACCAGCAATAGCTCATTTAATTGTTATATCATTAGATGATACATGATGTTCTAAATCGGATGAGAAGTTTCAAGTCAATTTTTATGTCGATGCATGTATAATTTTGTTTTTAATTTGGGTCGACGTAAAGCTTAGCTTGGAGGCAAGCTTGAGTTTGTAGGTTGAACAGGGTGCATGTTAATGAGGATTGAAGAGATGCCATAAAAATGTAAATTGGCATTTTAAAGATGTAACTAATTGTTGTTCTCAAAGTCATTTTGTCCGACTCTGATAAAAAATTTTAAATAAGAAGAGACAGAGTTAGAAGATTTACATTTTTCTCGAACTAAATATGCAGGATGCACATTTAGTACAAAAATATGAACAAAGATCCCTTTCATCCTTATAATGCGTGAACATTCATATGAGCTAGATTTTCATAACAAAATTATCCATAATTATATTACTAAAACTAATTACTACTTAACAAACATGTCGTATACTTGTTACTAAAATAATAACCAGAGTATGATACATGTAAACATGCCAATATATTCTTAATAATTTTTGCTTAAATAATTTGTTAAACAATATCGGTAGCCCCCACCTATAAATATATCACAATACTTGTATATCTTTATGATATATATTTTAGAGTTTGTCTTGTGAGAAACCGCCTATTTTTAAATTAAAATTAGTTTTTTTTTTCCCGGACGATGTCTCGGGTTAGTTATAATAAACAAATATGTTATTATTTTTAAATTTCATAATTTATTTTGCGATTTTTCGTATTTTTTGTCATTTAAAAAATTGAAAAATCCACATCACGATGTGATAAGTAAAAAAATTGAATGGTTTGAGTTTGAAAACAATACCTTAAAAGGAATTGTGGTAAGAGACTATGACATCAATATTCTCTTGTAAGTTATGCAATACACGTGCTATATATGTAAATACTTGTTTAAGTCTATTTAGTTAAGTATAATTATTACAAGACTTTATCATATTTTATTTGAAATATTAGACAACAAAATCATAGTGTATTGATGGTTAAGCTCTTAATTTTCATTTCAAAGGTCACGTGCTCGATACCTTGCACTTACACATTATTTTAAAGTGAGGAGTACACATAGACGAAAAGCATTTGCGTTACAAATTTGAGGAGAGTGATACGTGGCACATAGGCTTTTTTCGCACGCCTTTCAATATATTTGTATAGATTAGGCAATGATAAGCCCAATATTAAAAAGAGAATTAGTTCAATAATGATTAGGTTAATTTCTTGTAGTGACTAGGTTTACTTTTATATTAAAATTAAACCATCTTTTTTGATAATTTTTGTATATTTTAATGTTTCTCTTGGAAATTAGACTAGACCCCAAGTTTTATCATTTAGGGTTGACCTATACAATGCTTCACTACATTTATTCAATTCATGTAAAATTTAAACAATAACCGTTCTAAAGTAACATTTATATTTTGCTAGTAGTGGAATGACATGCTAATCCAATTTATCACTAGATCATCTTCTTTCTATAACTTGTTTTAGTATATTAGTCTAAAATTACATATTATAATTTAAAAGTCAAAATGTAGCGAAAAAAATAAATAAACTCCATGTTGATCAAAATACATATGAATATAATAATATTATCAATTTGTTCTCTAAACATCTTTTCAATTATTTATACTCTTTCTTTAAAGATTTATTTCGTACACTTATATGATTGGTTTGTATACGAACGTGGCTGAGACTAGGTTTCACACTTAAGCAGTAAAGCACACGAGGACTAGAAATATCAAGGAAGAACGCAGAAAAATGATGTTTGCATGTTTCTAACAACAATCACAACTTTTGCATTCTAGAGAAAACTCGTCAATCTTGGAAAGTCAAGTTGTCATATCTAGCAATTTATTTCCTTCCAAACCTCCATTACCCCCTTCTTTAATTTCATGATTTTATCTTTTAAGCTGTAATATTACTTTTTGCCGAATATGATGGATTCAGCAGCCCCTGCATGCCCACTGTATTTTGCGGTCTAGATTCTGATGTCTCAGCGGCGTGAATCACTACTTTGCCAATCATGAACTGGATCTAGACATCTAGTTCCAGTCTTCTCTATACTACGTGAGGTTTCTACGTGTTTCAACTGATCTGTATGGCAATGTGATTATCATGCCTTGCCACCTCGGGATGCTACTGATGTTGCATGGTTTCACAAAGGGGAATTTTTTAAGAAAATATTGACATGTAATCCCTTTGTATTTTTTATTCTTATTATTTGGAATCTCGATATTATTTCATAGTGAGAGAGAATCTTCTAAATCCATTTTATTGTATAAAGGAAAAATATAATTATGTGGAGTCTTATTTATTTCATCTCAATGAATACTTTAATTTATTAATATTCAATCATCTTAACTTTTACCGATATAAACAGTGCATTGACAAACCAATTAAAATAACAATAACAAAGAACAATAATAGAGGAAGTATGATACTTGGTTAATTTAGTAGTAGCGGTACCAAATGACATGTTATTTTTAGTAGTTTGTCCTATTTTAGTTGTCATATTTTGAAAATATCTCTATTATATAAGGGAAGGAGGGAGCAATGGTGTCCTCTTTTGAAATGCCTATTTTGCCCCCTTTCCTTTCTAAATTACAAAAGGATTGTCAAAATCAAAATCGCACTCAAAGAAAACTACCGAAAATTAATTTACAACACTCACTCAAAAATCACTTAAAGAAGAAACTTTACAAATCACTCATACTGAGAAAATCACATTATAAAAAATCACGCAAATCACTCAAATAATCAGAAAACTTTATTAAAACATAAAATTAACATACAAACTAAAACTAATAACTTAAAACGTCAATATATACAAAAACATTTACAAAAATTTACTTACAAATCACTATTCTCAATAACCATTCACAATTAATGTGGGCCATGATAAAAAATAGAGGTGTATTTATAGTGAAATAAGAATTTAGAAGTTAGACAAGAAAAAAATTATTTACTTTTTTTATAGTGTTTCCTATATATAATAAAAAATTTACATATATTTGGACCTATCTTTTTCTATTATATAATAGCGATTAATTAACAAGGTCAAAAGGTTTATGTAAAATATCTTTCAACGATTAAAGTACAACATATCTCTATTATATAAGATAAGGGGGGAGCTATGGTGTTCCCAAATGAAGAGACTATGTTACCCCCTTCCCATTCTAAATTACAAATTCACTTACAAATCAAATGAGGTTTCAAACAAAAATACCAAAAATATAATTATAACAATCACTCACAAACTACTACTTCTGAAAAAATTGACTTGAAATCAAAGTGTCCACTTTCTTTACAATTTATAAAGTATTGTACTTAATTCAAAAATCAACTAAAAAATTATAATATTAGAAATCATAAATAAATTCAATAAAATTTCTATTTTGTTCATAGAATTTAACTTTGAAAAGTAAAAAAAAAAAAAAATGGTGAGAGACTTAAGTGACAGAAAATAAACCAATGAAATTTTGCAACTAAAAACAATTATACTTCGTATGTCTAATGTTCAAATTTTGACTCTTATGTTGAAAAAAATCGAGTTTTCTGTTTTGAAAAAAAATTCAAGCACGCATCGCGTGCAAAAAATTCTAGTAATAAAATAAGGGAACAATTTATTGTTATGTTTTTCACTTTTTATATTATTTTTGATAAATAAAAATTGAGTTCAATGGTACATTAAGTATTTTTATGGTTTAACAATAGAACCTTGACAACTATTTTGATACTTCCTGAAAAAGAGATTTTAATAGTTTCAATGAGATGAAAGGAGGACTAATTAATGGTGCTAATAGTAATAATCTAGAACATAGTAAAGCATTTTAGAAGGGTTTGCGTGTTCTTCCTCAATTACCCCCTTCTTTTCTCTTCTTTCAGTTGCTGACGAAAACCTCATGTTAGGTCATGTATGTTCAGAATTATTCATATATTAAGTTTAGATAATGATGCTATTATAATATGATATGTAATAATTTTCATTAATATTTAATAAGCTCAGCTACACCTAGTTTTTGGACTAACAAATTCAAGAAAGTCCAAGAGAAGAAAGCAAGGTCATAATGTATCGAGCAGACGACCATAAAAGCTCTAGGAGACACGAAGATCACCCACAACCTCAAAATACCAGTTGTTTCTCCCTGTTTAACACATATACTTATTGTCTTTAAGTATTTCTATTTCTTGTATTGACTTTTTCTGTTAGGTACGCTTTATTTCTAAAAGATCCATTTATTATATGAATTTGGATGTAATACTCTTCATGATTGGTTTAAAGGAATTTAGCAGGCTACTCATTCTAACAAGATGCATATATATATTTCTTTAGAGAGCTCATTTCCTTAGTTATTACTCCACTGTTAAGCGTGCTTGGCTGGGAGTAGTCTAGGGATGGGTGACTTTCTGTGAAGTTTATCGGGGTGCGCATGAGTTAGGACAAAATGTGCCAAAAGAACTTGTGTTGGCTATTGAGGATAGTTGTTGGCCATGGATGCGCATTGGTGACGATAAACTCAATTCAGGAAGAGTCGGGGTGTTACAATTGGTGTCAGAGCAACTCTACGATCGCGTGCTGATCGTGTGGATAATCAATCCCAGGTTAATCGCCTAGTGGGGGCCGGGGAGGATTCTTGGGCCATCACCGACTGCATGCCGGATATGTGATTAGTTTCCAGACTGGGGCTACCAACATGCCGTATGCCGAATATGTGGAGACCTCAGGCGCAACGTGGGCGTTGCTGTTTTCACATGGGGATGTATGTCATACCCTTCATGATTGCTTTAAAGGAATTTAGGAGGCTACTCATTCCAACAAGCTCTATCTTTCTTTTAGAGAGCTCATTTCCTTAGTTATTCAACAATTAAGCGTGCTTTTGGGAGTAGTCCAGGAATGGATGACCTCCTTGGAAGTTTCTTAGGGTGCGCATGAGTGAGGACAAAATGTGCCGGAAGAACTTGTGTTGGTTACTGAGGACAGTTGTTGGCCCTGGATGTGCACTGGTGAAGATAGACTCGACTTCGGAAGAGATGTTTAGTGTTGCTGCAATGAGGGGAGAACACCCCCCCCCCCCCAAAATGAAATAAATAAATGGTCAATAAATATACTTCTTTCTTTTCTAGTGTTACAATCACTTTTTTTCATAAATACATGTGTTTATTTGATCATTAATATATTTAGTTGGCGCACAAGTAAAAATTATAAAAATTTAATAATATATATATATATATATATATATATATATATATATATATATATATATATATATATATATATATATATATATATATATATATATACATATATATATATATATACATACACGTTAAGACATTTGATAATATTTTTCTTCATATAATAATAGCAAGAAAATAGAGCCAAAGTTAGTTCATGAATAGTGTCAATTACTTAATTACACTTATTCAGAAACAAAGGTTGTATACAGAAAAGGAAGCCAAAGCGAAAACAACACTTTTGATTAGTCCGAATTATTGTGATTTATAAACAAGTGCTACTAATTATGCAATTAACAATAATAAAAAGGAAAACTTGCCCCTTTCTCTCTCTAAAATTCCTCTTTGCATAATTCCTACGTTAATCGCCATGGCAAGGAAGTCTAATGCTCATATCAAGGGAAATAAGGTGAATTCATCACTAGTGAATAAGAAGTGTCTAGTTTCTTATTCTCAAGCAAAAAATCTTAAACCCATGGATGTAGTTTGGGGATTTCTCTATTAGAAATTGATGAGGAAGCTCAAATTGTAGTTCAGGAATAAGACCTCTCTCCTAGAGCTTCGATTCAAGGTCTTCAACAACAGGCTACACTGAGGGAGAGTTTCTCGAATTGGTTGGAGAAGATAACTCAAAATGGAGAAAAAATGGCGTCGGAGCAAAGTAGAAGGCTTAATAGGGAAGGTATTATTGATCCATTGCCTATCTTATTCTCTTCTGACAATCTAATTGAATAAGGATGTGAATATGTTTGATTGTAATGATCGATCCATGGTTAAAATAGACCTATGTGATGTTCATTTTGAAATTGATTATTGGATGTGGTTGGAGTGAATCCACTAATTTATGTGATGGAGGGGTTCATCCGTAGAATTTGGCATAATTTTGGGGGTGGATATGGTTGCATTAGCAAAAAAAGGCATTTATATTCTAGGATTTAGGTCAATGGAGAAGAGAGATGAAATATTAAAGGGACCAACCTCCTTCTTTGATAATAATAAACCTCTTGTTGTTAAACCTTGGATTTCAGACATTGATATGTGTAAGGATAATCTGAAAACATTGCCTACTTAGATTCAGTTAACTCTGGATTTTAAGTACTAGGGAGATGCTTGTCTAGACAATATAGTGAGCTCAGTTGGAAAGATGATTAAAGTTGATCATGCAACTAGTAAGTGAGAAAAGTTGCAATATGCCAGAATCATGGTAGAACTGCAGATTGATCAAAAGTTCCCTGATAGTATTGTGTTTGTGAATGTGAAAAATGTGGTTACAATGGATGATGTTCATCATGATTGAAAACCTAAATTGTGCACAATAGCAAGGGTATGGGTCATGATAGTGTTGAATGTATTAAGGCTAAACCTAGCTAGGCAGGAGTAGAGGCCCAAAGTCACTAGAGTTGAGCCACAAAAAGGAGAGGGACACGAGGAAATTATAGAGCAGTCAAAAGGAGTCTGATTTTCAGCCTGTTAGGAACCCACTGATGAGAGTTTTTTTGTGTGTCGTTAAGGCACAAAAAATCACGTTTCAAACAATATTTACAAAACCTAACAAGTAATTAGAAAGAACGTAATAAAGGCAAATCAAGGGTCGATCCACAAGAAAATGAAATTAATCAAAGTCTATCAAGTCTAAATTACCTAATTGAGGGGTTTTGGGGGTTTTTGAATGATTTTTGTAATAACTACGATTAGCTACTATCAAAGATGTAGCAAATAGAACGAGATGAAAATATCAATAGGGAAGACACTAGAGTTAAGATTACTAGTATGGATCAAAGCGGAATTATGATCATTAATGCAATTGTGATTCAAAGGCACCGATTATGCAAGGTTTAGTTTTCCTCTAAAAACACTCGAGTCCTACCTTGAATGGTCCTAAAAAATAATTACTTAATCAATCAACTAAATCATTTCTTGAGTGGTCTTTAGTAAATTTATTAAGAGATTCAATGAATTCGAAAAACCCCTAATAAAGGATCCCCTTAATTTCTACCCAATATATTGGCCTAGAAATTAAGTAGTTCATTAGGATGATAAAAGAGTTCAAAATTCGATTAAGATCATTTGAAACCATAGAGCCCCTTCTCAGTAATAAATGAGGTCTTATCTTGATCTTCCGCCCACATTGGAATTTGATGGAAACCAGAGTAGGCGTCCATGAAACTTAATAGAGCATGCCCAGTTGTGGAATCGACTAAATGATTTTTTTTTTTTTGCAGAGGGAAACTGTCCTTAGGACAAGCCTTATTTAGATCAGTATAGTCCACGCACATTCTTTAGGTACCATTCGGCTTCGGCACCATAACTACGTTTGCTATCCATTATGGGTAAAAAGTTTCCCGGATGAATTTGAATTTCAACAGGTTCTGCACCTCGTGGTCGACGGCTTGATTTCTGGCCGGACCCAAGTGTCTCCTCTTCTGCCAAATTGGCTTTTGATTAGGATCTATGTTCAGCTTGTGAACGGCAACTTCAGGATCAATTCCCGACATTTCTTCTACAGTGTAAGCAAAAACGTCTTCAAATTCTTTCAACAGCTTGATCAACTTGCATTGTCTATTATCTTTGGATCTAGAACAGACCCAACTCTCACCGTCCTCTCCGGATGTCCCTCATCTAAGCAAATCTCCATTGGTAATTCTACCGGCTCTGGTCGCTCTAGACCAACCCCCATGATGGCCATTACTTCTTCTGACGAAGCTTTTTCTTCTTTGATGGCCATGCACTTCCTCTTCTTGCTCGACAAGAGAATGGACGGTTTACTTATTTGAGGGACCTTCTTCTGAGACCTATCCACCACAGTATTCAGCTCATCTACCTGGCCTTTCACAATCTCGGCCCCTCAATATCTATTGCCTTTGGCTCTTCTGATTTTTCTCCCTTCCATGACGAAGGTTTTAAAGTGGTGAAGTAGCATTCTTTTGCTGCTTGCTGATCTCCATGAAGGGATCCAATTTTCCCTCCATTACATTCGAATTTCATTAGCATCAGATGAGTAACAATCACTACTTTGATGTGGTTCAAGGTGGGTCGTCCAAGAATGACATTGTAAGCCGTCAAATCTCGTACCACCAAGAACTTAACGAACAATGTTATGGATGCTTCCTTGTCCCCTACCCTGACGGGCAAGGTAACAGTTCTCATAGGGTGGATCAACCCTCCACCAAATCCAATAATGGGGTGATGAACTGGGACCAAATCATTCTTATTGAACTTCAACCTCGATAAACAGTCGGCGGTGATGATATCCGTCGAAGTCCTGGTATCAATCAAAATCCTTCTTACTCTCATATTGGCAATCTTCATCTCCACAACCAAGGGATCGTCATGAGGGGTTCTCAATTTCTCGCGATCCAGCACACTGACGACTACCTTTGGAAAGGGGTCAGATTCTGCTTGATTGGTAAGCATGATCTGGCCGAGTTCCCTAAGGTATTTTTTGTGCCCGCGGTTTGTTGGACCTCCTTCTTCAAAACCTCTAGATATGACAAGCACCACATCCTCGTCAGTGCTTTCACCTTCTTTTCTCTTGCTTTGACGATGATATCTTTTCTGGAACTTTCTTCCCCTTGGGGTAGGTATGAATTCATCTTCCCTTTGCGAGCCAAATCGTCTAGGGCTCTCTTCAGATGCTTGCATTCATTTGTTTCATGGCCTTTAATTCATGTAGATCTTTGATCTCCATGAGAATGGAGTATTGATCTTACTGAATTCTATAGGTTCCGTCGATGCTAGTGGTTCACTTCTTTTACTTCTCCTGGATGAGGTTGTCATTGAAGTCAACGCCTAAGTTTCAGCTTTCTTGTGATTGTTCTTCTTTGGCTGAACTACTTCTTCAGTCTTTTTTGTTTCTGGATGTTTTGCCTCTACACATACTTTTGTTGCGTGGATGAATGCCTCAGCCTCCTGGAGGGATTCAGCAAGAGTGGTGATCTTTTTCTTTACTAGATCAAATTTGAAACTTCTTGGCCTCAGACCCCCGATGAATGCGTCAAAGGCCACTCCTGCATTCAGATCCTGAATCTGCAATGCCTTTAGATTAAATCTCTTAACAAAACTTCTTAAAGCCTCCTTTGGTCCTTGGATAACCTTCCCCAAATGCATGCTAGTTTTCCGCTCCTGCCGATTTGCTACAAAATGGCTAGTGAACAGAATACTAAGCTCTGTGAAATTATTCACTGAGTTCCGAGGAAGATTATTGAACCACTTTTGCGGTACCCCTTTCAAAGTAGCTGGAAAACTCTTACACCAAGTAGCATCATCGACTGCCTGAACATACATTTGATGCTTGTATGTCGATAGGTGATCATCTGGATCAGTAGTTCCGTCAAAGGGTTCTATCGTGGCTAGCTTAACCTTTGGGAATGGAGGAGACTCCATGATTCTGGCCGAAAATGGAGTCGGTCAGTTAATCTTGAGTGCCACTGTAGGTCCCTCGATAGGTATGTGCTACCTACGATATTCCTTTAACTCAGGGTTAGAAGAGGTGTTAGCTAGGCCTGGACGCCTATACACTATAGGCTGCAATACATTTTTTTTCTTGCCTTGGATGGACAGCAGATGGTCCTTGACTCCTTCCTACAGTTCTGGATGGTAGTCTCAATGGAGGATCTCTCATGTACGGTGTGAACCCTAATGCTGAGCGTTGTAAAGCTGCTCCCTTCTTTGCATCTATATATTCCCTAGCATCCGTCACTATTTTATAACCGCAATGAGGTAAGTTCTCCCCTGGCTAGAGCACCAACTTCCAGCCCATTTTCCTCCGCTGCTCAATATTCGCCGGCTGCTTTCGTTTGGACACCCGTCTTGACACTTCCTGCCAGGGAGGTCTGCTTTGCCTGGCCGGCCTTCCTGGGACTGTCCCTTAGATGGGGTTACAGCAGCTGGTTCTGGATTGACCTAAAAAAACAGCATGTTACTCTTAATTTGCTCCTCAACGACGACAGCCATCCTGGTCTGAAAATCGTTCAAGACGTTTTCCAGATGAGCAGCTGTCACCGGACGCTCAAGATTTTCCTGAATGACAGGCTCCCTGCTTCGTCCAGGGAGGTTGACAACAACAGGCGGCCTATCTCTTCCTCTTGGTGGCCTTTCAGCGTCCACCGTATCCTCCACTCGAATCTCAAAACTCCTATTCCTAGCAGCGTTAGATGAGTGACAATTAGTCATGCTGCGTCTCTTCACAGACAGTGCCAAATATGTACGTAGTGCTAAACTCGTAAAACAGTACTACTATCCCCAACAATAGGTTCTATAATAAGAGACTTGTGCAACAATGCGTGGACCCAAAACCTCAACCAGAGATCCGCCTTCGGACCTGCAAAAAGGGACTCACCCTAGAGGTTTTGGTGATATTTCCCCCTCCGAAGCTTAAGCTAGGTATCAGGACTAGAAAGGAAACTTTTAGAGAGAGAAAGTAGAGAGATAGAGAGAGAATTTATGGCAGAATAACAGTACACTACTCTGAAAAACACACCTTTATCCTGATTTCAAAGACTATTTATAGTGTCTGAAGTAATTTATGTGTACCCTGAGGTCACCCTAAATTGTACTTTAGGCCATACACCTTTTTGACATGTGGCAAGCATCGAGTGGAGAGTACACATCAACCACTTTACGCCAGTGCCTTTTGTAGATGCTGGGCCTAAGTACAAATCGGGCCAAAAGGGAGGGCTAGTATAATTATTTTATCCAAAAAAGTGTACTTCAGGCCATACACCTTTTAGGGACCCTGTACTTTCTACAGTAGTGAAGGGACACGTGTTTTAGGGGCTAGATGCATGGAGCCACGTTCCTATTTTTAGCCGTTGATCTTTAGGCTACAACAATATGAGTAACCCAATTAATTTGTACTAGTAATGTCATTTAATCTATGAGTAACCTCACTTAATCTTATGATAACCTAATTAATTCATACTAGTAACCTTATTTATTTATACAAGTAACTACAATAAATCACACGAGTAACCTCATTTAATCATATGAGCTCGAGTAACCCCAAAGGTTCACGAAAGTAACCGCGTTTGATTAAGTAACCACTTTTTTTATAGGAGTGACACCCTTTTATTTATAAAAGTAACCACATACTCATACAAGTAACTTCATTTGGTCATAAGAGTAACTCCATCTATTCATAAGTGTAACTCCATTTGTTTATAAGTGTTTGTGCATAAGGATTAATTTCAAAACGTCATATCTTACAGAATACTTAATATTTTGGGAAGATTCAAGTTGAAGATGAAAATTTGGTTCGATAGCTTTCCAACGTCTGGTCAAAAGCTCGATTCCAATGAGAAACGATTGAGATATGACCATTTGAAAATGAACTGACGGGCTGACAGCATGTCGTGCGGGGCCACACCTGTAATTTTACGTGTGGTCGGCCACACGCAAGACGTGCTGATATCCCTAAGACCCTAACCCCTCAATCAAGTACATTAATGTAGGGATCGAGCTTCCTCTGTGTTTGTTACGCACAACTGCCCAACACCACTTCGACCAGGCCCGGTCCTAAGAAAAATTGTAGATTGAGGCCCTTCAAAAAAATGCAATTAATAATATAACAAAACAAAAACATTTGATTTCTCAAAAAAAAAAAAAAAAATGATAGTAGTTTATTAAAAAAATCCGTTGTTCAAGCGAATGTAACTTTACAAATAACTTTGTAAAAAAAAAATTGTTCAAGCAACTCATATGCTATCCTTTAATACATGATAATAAAAGATCATTTAGGCAAGATTGTAATTTGCACATAAGATAAAATCAAACACATATACTTAGAGCACATTACATAGAATAGAGTTATCGAGAGGGAATGAGAACACCTTGAACAAGTGAAGTTAAGTGCTAATATAAATTGGGCATTACACTGCGGCAGTGGCACTATGGCAACAATGAATTGGAATCGGCAATTCAGTAGGACAGGACAACAACTCAGCAAGACTGAATATGCGATGACTCCGACAGGTGACAAAGTCCGGCAACCACGGACCACCTTCCGAGTTCTGGTCGTCAATAGAGGCAGACCGATTCAGCAAATTAACACCAACAAATAACTCGACAGTCACTCCGTAAGGTGACTCATAGCCGAACAAAAAATTCCCAAAATTCTTAGTTATATTCTTAATTTCATAATATCTCAATAACTTCACTTGATGAAGGCTAAATCTTATGAGTATTGCATTTTACAAATCCAATTCTTCCCTACTTCAATTGTACAAAAAATTCCCATTGCCATATTTAAGAGAAATTTAACAACAATTTTTTTTTGGTAAATATGGAAAATTTCAACGAGATTAATGGATGTTAGAGAAAATTTTGGGAATTAAAGAACATTTTAATTTTGATCTTGGAAGTTGGAAAGAGAGTGAGAGAGAAGAAGTGAAGATTCGAAGAAGACGAGGAGTTTTTCAGATTTTCAGTCAGTGTTACTCATTCATTCTTCACGTGTGTTAGAGTAGTTTTTTTTTTCCTAGTTCTATTTTAAAACTTAGAGGATTGGGCCCCTTTTAGGCTTGAGCCCTTGGTTAACGCCCCTCCAAACACCCTCAGGACCGGGCCTGACTTCGACCCACGACCAGCTAGTCTGCCCAAACCAAGCCCGGGAACCAGCCTACACATGTTCGTCTTTCTCTTCTATTTTAATATTTTGCCTGGTTATAAAGTTACAATCAAACAATTTTGTTGTATGTGTATTCGGTGATTCATAAACAAATAAAATCGAAACATGAAAAACAATGTCATATTTGGTTATTCGTATATTAGTAACACAATAGGACACGGTCAGCAGAAAGGCAGAAATGTATCCCTTATGAAAAAGTCAAAGCACAATATTAATTACTCATGTTACCATCTTAGCAAGTCAATTCCCACTTAGCTCTAATCCCGAGTATCGAGTTATAAAGTATCTTATTATAAAGCATTTAATAACTTATTTGTCAAAATACAGCAATAATATCACCAAAGTAATAAAAATATTTGTTTTGTGATAACTTCTCAGCTAGAGTAACAAGTAGTAAATAAAAAATCTAATTATCATGTCTTCTATATCTAAATTAGTTAATGTCCTTGTATTGATATGCTCTGCACGATATATTCTGTCAATTTGATCTCCAAATAGTGTGATGCAAGCTACTACAATTTTATTCATTTAAAACCGAGTTGTACCATTTAATTCCTCCACTCTTCCGGTTCAACCGGGCATTGGTCGGGTTCACATACCATAAGTCCACAACCAAGCAACTTATCACTAGATTTTTATATGGAACTTATCACCACATACAATTATGATCATGAAACACAAAAAGTATTCCTTGAGGTAGGATGAACTTATCAATGATTTTTTTATATAATAAGATATATTGCTGAGCCCTATGTGCATGGATGTGTATGTAAATAATAATTATTCTATACTGATCAAATTGTTTACATTTGAAGAGCTTGAGAAATTGTCATCGACAAACTCTAATTAATTACATCAACAATATTAATGTAGGATTATACTATAACATTAGTTAATATTGATGTATCAAGGATGGGTGAAAGGTGCATTTTGTACTCATCTGTATTTCTCCAAGGCATTTGGTCTCCCAATCTTTGAAAAGCAAGAATCTATACAAATTAGACAATTAGTTGTTGTCAATCAAACAACTAATTCTATTCGTATAATGAAAAAACTAAGGAGAGCTGCATGATGTTTTTTGTGTAAGTGTAGAGGGGTGGCTTATGAGAAAAATTTAGTGAAAATGAGATTTTATGGTGGCCACGAATATATTTATTAACTAGAATAAATCATGATCGGTTTAATTAGTAGTAGTAAATTAATTAGTATTGGCTAATTATTTATGAATTTAATCAATCTAATGAAGTATATATTTCGAAGGAAAGGAGAAACTCCTCTCATCATCTTCTCTCATTTTGCCTCAGAAGAATAAAAAACTAATAAGGAACTTTCACTAATATATTTAGAGCATCAAGTATATTGGACAAACTAATAATGTATTGTTATCACCTCTAGAAAGAAAATTTGTGGCACGAAGTGAAAATTTGTGGCACGAAGTAACAATACAAACTAATAATGTATTGTTATAAGGTCTAATGCGTATGTATTATACTTGCTCCATCTTATTTGATTGCTTGGGTTTTTTTTATGTTGCAATTAAGAAAGCAAGGAGGAAGTATATATTTATTTTCACCGCTAATGTATATCTCCCATTGTTTATAATAATAGTCTATTTATGAAACTTATTTTTGCAATTGAAACAGAAAATACAATTGGTCTTTTTAATTAATTGCGTACACCTTTCTTGATAATAAACTAAGAATTTTTATACACAAAGATAGGGAAATTGAGTTGCTTCTTGATTCACTTTTATGAGGACTAACTATTAGAATCAGAAGTTTGCTAAATATCATTTTCAATGGTGGTTTTTATTTACAAAATTTAGAATTTACACAACAAGAATATTTCACAAACAATTTAAGTCCAAAAAGGATTGATTGTTGTATATCATGCATGTTGTCTTGTTTTAGTAGTAAGTAGAAATTAAATGATATGATAGAATAAGTACTCTTCAATGCAAGAGGGTGGATATACATTAAATACATATAAATGCAACAATGATCATTTTCTTGAAGAGTGTGTTTTGGGTGCGTGTAATATGTTACGTCATAACTTATTGTGTAATAATTTTAATAAATATTATACGTATATAATGACATAGACTCTAACAAACAATGACATGAATCTGATGTTATTTTATGTTTGGAAAAATTGACAATAGAGGTCTGAACTTTAGGTGATAATTTTTAAAAGGTCTGAACTATTGATTAATCTGTGTAGGTCCCAACTTTAAGGGGTCTTAACTTTTAGCGGGCCTTAGTGACTTAAAACTGGCTTAATAGGTCATCACTTGTAAAACTTGGGTCACATCAGAAGGGTTAATTGTGGGAGGGATGTAGGAACTAGGTGAGATTTAAAAAAAATCTTCAGTTTTAAGTTGTCAAGGCCCGTTAAAAGTTAAGACCCCCTAAAGTTGGGACCTACACAGGTTAATCAATAGTTCAGACCTTTTAAAAATTATCACCCAAAGTTCAGACCTATATTATCAATTTTTCCTTTATGTTTTGGGTGCGTGTAACACAAGACCAAACAAACGATTCCAGATGATATAATTGTTTTACTTCGTATGACACTTCGTTTTCTACCATTTGCAAGTCGGTATATGAAGAATCAAGGCATTTCTAGCACAAGAACAAATTAGTTTAGTCGGAAAATCTTCATTATGTTCATTAATTATTCAGCATATATCATAATGCTAATTGGAAGCTTTTTTAACAAATTGTTTGATATTTTATTTGAGTTAGTTGCAAATTCATCACTCCTAGCCATTTCTCATTTTAAAGAAAGAAACAAAGCTGAAAGCGAAAGAAGGGCATTCTCCCAGACCAAAACTAAGCAAGATGTTATGGAGGAAGATCTCATATATTGATAAATTATATTATAATAGAAATAAAAACCTTTTGTGTATCTTTCAGAGTAAAGCAAAAATATTAACAAAATTTGGCCGGATATACAGCATCCAAAGCATGCATAAGAAGAAACCTTGGAGACACGAAATATAATATAACATGATGCATTCAACCCTAAACAAATTCCTTCATGGACCAGGCATTTGATTTAATTGCATGATTTATGTGGTCTTTTCTAGTTTCATGTATATTTTTGAAAAGTTTAAAGCATGCATAAAACCTTATCTAGTGTCTTTAGTATGTAGTCCTACTACATACTATAAATTAATATTGTGATGATTCCTCAACTGCATGAATGGGGCACCACAAACAGATTTATGGTATTTTGGCACTTTTAGTTGATGGTCCAATAACTATATGGTTGATGGGGAAGTTCATAACGCCAAAATGACATGAAAGATATTATAGGATTTGAAGCCTTGGATATGCTACTCTTTTTGTTTCTTATTCATGTTCCTATTTTGATTTGTACATTTGTCAATACACATATTTGACTATTAATATACCAACTAATATAATATTAAAAAATTATAAAAATTTAATATTATTAAAATATTCATCTAAACGAATCAAATAAGATCCCACATGAATATGCTTTTCCTTATGTTATATTTTCAAAATTTGAGAAGATTCTATATAGTTCTAAATAGTGCTAAGATTCCAAGTAAGAACATCTGTAAAGAACAAATGGAGTACAATTTTCAAATTAGTAATTATTTCAAGATTTTGAAACTATTTATCTAGCTAGATAAACAATTTTGGAAATAGTATATATTTGAAGGTGCATGCGGGGAGCAAAAGTACTTTTACATATAAGGTGAGTTCATCTCTTATCTCAGGCTGGGGAAGGGGGATAGATGATGTGCATCTCGATTCTGAGTGATGACCACAAATTCAAAAGATAGCCCATTAGGCTACATGATTGGCCTTACCATATAGAGGAGCTTATGTAGGAGAGACTTTACATAACTTGCTAATTTATGTACATTACCTTCATATCTCAAATTTAATATCCATTAGAAACTGGAGGGTATAGAATTGATTTCAACTTTTACTATTATTGGTCTCCGACGATGCCCCAAGTAGTTATTGTTAGTTATGCAAGCCCAATAGTCCAACACGATTAGTATCTCCCTGAGACACGTTGTGTTTTTCGGGAGTGTTAAAGGAAAAAATGTAAAAGAATTGAAAATTTTCAGTTTACCCGTAGGGTGGAAATTAATGTCAATGTGTATATGGATATGTATCTTATGGGAAACCGGATGGTATTTCGAAGCACATACTATTATGCTTTCCTACAAGAAGATTACCGAACCACTAGGATCAACAAGGTTGACGGTAAACTCTTGTGAGATACGAAGAAGAATCTATGGAGTTTAGTTGATGACAAACTACACACACTACAATGTGTTTGAAGGATGTGTTTTCCTATGAACAAGGAGAGAAATCTAGAAATAAATCTCCTTAGGCAAATATGGGAATGAATCTAACTTCATTCCATATGTGACATTTCCCTTTATATACTAGGGAAGAATTTACAGAAGAAAGACTGAAATCGCGTGATACATATTGATTAAGATAACAAGAGCATTCAAAGGATTAAACAAGAACAAAGAAAGAGAACATAAGCTGTTTGTTACAAACCGGTTCAATTAGATTGAACAACCACCACTTTCACTAACCAAATACCACCAATCTAAGATCAAGTTATAACAATAAGCTTCTAACTTGCATCCATTTTGAGTTTCAATCACTAATTCAACGATTAAGTGAAGGAATTAAGCAAAGATTTGAGAATGGTCTAAACTGACCGTAAAGAACAATAAGCACACAGCTTAAGGTTTTGAGTATAACTCTCTCATTTCATTCAAATGACTTAATTCCAAAAAGAGTACAAAGCTAACATATTTTTTACATTGTGTCCAAATTTCGGCTGATTTGGACAACTAGAGCTATGCCAACTAAGCTAATAAAAAACATGAAACAAAATTACAATCTTCCAGCACACTTCCTACTAACTAGCTTAGCACCTATTGGAAGTACAAAACAGAGAAAACTACCAATGGAATACTAAAGTAAACATATTAAACTATAACTCCTCAAAAGCTTGTACCATTTGCAGCACAATCATTGCTCCCAAAAGCTTCAAAAGAAGCATGCTGGGACGCTGGAGCTGGGCAGAAGGCATCCTTGCCTTGAAGTCTTCTTCTTTCATTGTGGTATGGCCTCCCTGCCCATGTGATCTTCGTATGGGTTCATACACTTCCCAAAGGCTTCATTTCAGTGGAGTGGCAACCAAAAGCAGCAAAAACACTCCTAAACTAGCTTAAAGAACCGAACTAAAAGAGCTTAAACTAGCTTAACTCTTAAAGCATGATTAACATAACTTAAGCATGTACTTAGGCTACTAATCACTTACTAAACTTGATTACCAATACATAATGATGTTTAAGGTGTCATTAAGTATTACTAATCTTGCTTAAGTAGAGATTAACATAGGATTAGCCTAATCAAGTTGCTTAAGTAAGGTTTTAAATAAACCGAGCTAGTTAGGCTTAGAAATTGAACCTCCTTTACCATGTTCTCCTTTTGATCATGTAGAAGAAGACCTTGGTTGCTTAACTAGATGCTCCTGCATCATTCTCCTCAGGTTCGAAAAGGTCTTCTTGTAACTCTGAATCATCTGCAAGATATGGAGCTAAATCACCAACATTGAATGTAGCTGAGATGTTTCCCATTTCATCTGGCAATTCTATCTTGTATGCATTGTTGTTGATCTTTTCTAGCACTTTGAAGGACCATCACTTCGTGGCATTAGCTTGTTCTTCCTCCTTGTAGGAAATCTTCTTTCCTTAGATGTAACCACACTAGATCACCTGGCTTGTAAAGAACTTCTTTCCTGTGCTTTTTGCTCGAACCTTGTATGCTTCATTCACCTTCTCTATTCTGGTTCGAATTTGCTGATGAAGTTGCTTCATCTCCTTTGCTTTCACTTCAGCTTCTTTGCTACTATGTGCTTCAATAGGAAATGGAAGTAAATCAATAGGACTTAAAGGATTAATCCCATAATTTACCTCAAATGGTGAGTGTTTAGTAGCATAAGTTGGTGATCTATTGTAAGCAAACTCAGCATGAGCTAGCTTTAGATCCCAATCCTTTGAGACTTGTTCACAAGTGTCCTTAGCAGCATAGTTAATGTCCTGTTGGTCACCTCAGTCTGGCCATCAGTTTGAGGATGAGCAGTAGTACTAAACAGCAACTTAGTACCTAAAAGCTTCCACAAGTTCTTCCAGAAATAGCTAAGAAACTTTACATCTTTATCAGAAACAATAGACTTAGGAACTCCATGAAGTCTAATTATTTCTTTAAAGAACAAATCAGCAACATGAATAGCATCATCAGTTTTATTACAAGGAATGAAATGAGCCATTTTAGAGAATCTATCTACTACCACCATGATTGCATCTTTCTGCCTTTGAGTTCTAGGTAGAGCAACAATGAAATCCATGCTCACATCTTCCCATGGTTGAACTGGAACAGGTAGAGCTGTGTAAAGCCCTTGATGAAAAGACTTTTAGCCTTCTGACATATAGAACATCGAGCTAGAATAGCATGAACATCTCCTGCAAGTTTCGGCCAGTAGAAGTGTTCCTGCAATACATCAACAGTTTTGTTAATGCCAAAGTGTCCTGCTAGTCCTCCTCCATGAACCTCCTTGATTAGCAAATCCCTTAATGAGCATTTAGGGATCAACGCTTGTTGTTTCGAAAAAGAAAGCCATCTTGCAATGAATAAGCTCCATGAGATCCTTCTTTGCATGCTTCTAACAATAAAGAGAAATCTGGATCATCATAATACAATCTTTAAGATGGCTAAAGCCAATACACGAGCCTCCATAAGAGAAAGCATAGAATGCCTCCTTGATAAAGCATCTGCAACAATGTTAGAAACTCCAGTTTTATATTTTGAAACAAAATCAAAGGACTGAAGGAATTCCACCCATTTTGCATGTCTTGGACTGAGCTTATGTTGTCCATTTATGTACTTCAAAGCTGATGGTCTGAATGTAACACAAATGAGCTGGTCTGAGATAATGAGTCCAATGAGTCAAGGCACGAACAATAGCATAGAACTCCTTATCATAATGTGTTATGAGTCTAGATGATTAGCTTCTCACTGAAATAGGCTATGGGCGCCCTCCTTGTTGAAAACAGCTCCAATGCCCACGCCACTTGCATCACACTCCACTTCAAACACTTTCTTGAAATCAGGTAAGGCTAGAACAGGAGCCTTACTAAGCATGTTCTTCAATTGATCAAATGCTTCTTGTGCTGCAGGAGTCCAAATAAAGGACCCTTTCTTGATACACTCGTCAATGGCGCCAAGATGGTGCTAAAGTTCTTGATAAATCTCCTGTAAAAAGAAGCTAAACCATGGAAACTTCGAACCTCAGTGATAGATTTAGGAACTGGCCATGACTTGATTGCTTCCACCTTAGATTCATCCATAGAAATGCCATTAGATGACACTATGAATCCAAGAAATGTCACACTTGAAGTAAAGAACTCACACTTCTCCATCTTTGCATACAGCTTCTTTTCCCTTAGTTTAAGGAAAACCTTCTTGAGATGCATTAGATGTTCCTGTTCACTTTGACTATACACAAGAATATCATCAAAATAAACAACAACAAAGATACCAATGAAGGGTTGAGTACCTCATGCATAAGTCTCATGAAAGTACTAGGAGCATTTGTCAAACCAAATGGCATCACACGCCACTCATACAAACCACTCTTATTTTAAAAGCTGTTTTCCATTCATCACCCTCTTTGATTCTAATCTGATGATAACCACTTCTTAAATCAATCTTCGAAAATATAGTGGAACCATGTAACTCATCAAGCAAATCATCAAGCCTAGGTATTGGATACCTATACTTCACTGTTATATTGTTAATAGCACGACAATCCACACACATCCTCATAGAACCATCCTTCTTAGGAACCAAAATGACAGGCTAGCACATGGACTAAGACTTTCTTGCACAAATCCTTTAGCTAACAACTCACTAACTTGTTTTTGAACTCCTTAGCTTCTTCAGGATTACATCTATAAGCTGGTTTATTAGGTAAAGGGGCGCCAGGTATAATCAATTTGGTGTTCAATTCCTCTACTAGGGGGTAAACCACATGGAAGATCAATAGGAAAAACATCACCAAACTCCTTCACTAAAGGTTTCACCATTTCGTGCACTTCATTAAGTTCTCATCATTTTCATCCAATAACAACAACAAATACATAACCTTCCCCTTTTCTACAGCTTATTCAAGTTGAGGTTTAGAAAGGATTAAGGTTTTTTTGTTTTGTGTTTTAGGTGAGGTTTTTTAGGTTTAAGATTCGGCCATGGCTAGGACTAAATACAATTTTCTTCTTGTTATGCATGAAAGTGTAAGTATTAGTCCTACCATTATGCAAGGTTTCTTTATCAGATTGCCAAGGTCTACCTAAGAGTACATGACATGATCCATAGGTAATACATCACATAAAACTTCATCTTTATAAGAATCACCAAAAGAAAAGCTAATTAAAGCTTGTTTTGTTACCTCCACACAATTGCCATCATTAAGCCAATGAAGCTTATATGGTTTTGGATGTGAGAAAGTAGCATGATTGAGCTTGTCCACCATAGAAGATGAGGCAACATTGGTGCAGCTTCCTCCATCAATTATCATCGAACATATCTTCCCTCCAATCAAGCATTTGTTTGAAAGATTTGATCCCTTTGAGAAGGAACCAATTCAGCTTCTTTGGCATGAAGAACTCTTCTTAAAACAAGGCTTAAATGATCACCTTGAGTCACCTCTCCAACCTCCAAAGCTCTTCAACTTTCGGCCTCCTCTTCACTCCTTCTTCTGTTTCCTTCATGTTCAAGTGATTCTTCAATGTTTTTAATGTCAATTAAAGTCATTACTCTTTTATTAGGACATTGAGCTTGATAATGACCATAACCATGACACTTAAAGCACTTACATCAGATTTTTTTGAGGTTTCATCCACTACTTTCTTCCCTTTATCACCACCTTCAAACCGTCACTTTAGGGGTGTAAGGAGATGTGTATGGTGTTTTAACATTAGAAACTCCCTTAGAATAGGTAGTTCCCTTCACAAAAGGTTTCTTCTTCTTCTCCTTAATGTGTTTTTCAACTTTAAGAGCTAACTTAAAGAGTTCATCTAAGGTAGAATAAGGATGTAACTCCACCTTCCTCCTAATGTTTTTTCTAAGCCTCCTAGAAATCTAGACATTGTTTGCTCCTCTCTCTCTGTACATCAATTTCATTAACAACTTTTCAAACTCATGGATGTAATGTTCTACCCCTTTATGGTCTTGATTAATTCGGCCAATTGTTATACAAATCAAGGGTGTAAGTAGATGGTAAAAACTTCTCCCTCATTTTCTTTTTAGCTTACTCCAACTCTTAATTTAGGCTTTTGTTTTCTATTCCTAGCTAAAACACATTCTCCACCAAAGGGATGCATACCCCTTTAGCTTAGCTACTGCAACTTGAAACTTTAGCATCATCATACTCCTTAAGTCAAAAATTCGATCACACCTTGAAACCACTCAAAAACATCGGATTAAGGTTTCCATCAAACTCAGGAACTTCTAACTTAATGTCTCTAAAATCATCTTTCTTTTGTGGTTTTCTCCTAGTTCTTGAAGATTCAGAAAGAACCTCCTCACTACTATCATAAGCTACACCTTATCCTCCACATTTTCTCTCCTTAAAGGCCTCTATACCCCTTCTTACAACAGTCATCAAATTAGCCATTTGCTCACTCAAGTGGCATTTGATTCTCCAACCCACCACCTTGCTTCATGCACATTCATACCTCTTTGAACTGATTTTCTTCACCTCCACTCATGATTGAATTCAACCTCAATGAAAGTTAGGCTAGAAAGAAAAAAAAGTGTGTTTGGCTTAGAATTAGGTTCGGTTTTGGGGGGGGTTGTGTTTGGGTTTTGTTTGCGTGTTTAATGTGTTTTAGGGATGAATTAGAATGCTCTTAATCAACCTACAGCTCTGATACCAAATGATACATATTGATTAAGATAACAAGAGCATTCAAAGGATTAAACAAGAACAAAGAAAGAGAACATAAGTTGTTTGTTACAAACCGTTCAATTAGATTGAACAACACCACTTTCACAAAAAAAACCAAATCCTAAGATCAAGTTATAAAAATAAGCTTCTAACTTGCATCCACTTTGAGTTTCAATCACTAATTCAACGATTAAGTGAAGGAATTAAGCAAAGATTTGAGAATGGTCTAAACTGACCGTAAAGAACAATAAGCACACAGCTTAAGGTTTTGAGTATAACTCTCTCAATTTTCATTCAAATGACTTAATTCCAAAAAGAGTACAAAGCTAACATATTTGTTTACATTGTGTCCAAATTTCGGCTGATTTGGACAACTAGAGCTATGCCAACTAAGCTAATAAAAAACATGAAACAAAAATTACAATGTTTCCAGCACACTTCCTACTAACTAGCTTAGCCACCCTATTGGAAGTACAAAACAGAAGAACTACCAATGGAATACTAAAGTAAACATATTAAACTATAACTCCTCAAAAGCTTGTACCATTTGCAGCACAAATCATTGCTGCCCAAAAGCTTCAAAGAGAAGCATGCTGGGACGCTGGAGCTGGGCAGAAGGCATTCCTTGCCTTGAAGTCCTCTTCTTTCATTGGATATGGGCCTCCCTTGCCCATGTGATCTTCATATGGGTTCATACACTTCCCAAAGGCTTCATTTCAGCTGGAGGTGGCAACCAAAAGCAGCAAAAACATCTCCTAATACTAGCTTAAAGAACCGAACTAAAAGAGCTTAAACTAGCTTAGTTCTTAAAGCATGATTAACATAACTTAAGCATGTAATTAGACTACTAATCACTTACTAAACTTGATTACCAATACATAATGATTATTAAGGTACTAATTAGCTAATCTTGCTTAAGTAGAGATTAACATAATGATTAGCCTAATCAAGGTGCTTAAGTAAGGTTTTAGAATAAACCGAGCTAGTTAGGCTTAGAAATTGAACCTCCTTCACCATGTTCTCCTTTTGATCATGTAGAAGAAGACCTTGGTTGCTTAACCTAGATGCTCCTGCATCATCGCGCAATCATTCACATGAAAATACATGCACCATTTCACGAAACGAGCGCTTCATTAGGAAAACTGACGAACATGGAGCTACCGGTCCCCTGTGGAGCGAGCGCACCATGGCTCTATCAAGGAATTGATTCTATTTTCATATTCCCTACCAACTGTGAGCGTGCGGTCTACTAGGAGCGAGCGCTCTACTGAGCCTTTTCATTATTTTTTCTTCTTTCTCACTACGTTTCATTACATCACAATATCGAAACATAATCATCACATATTATAAACGAACACATTTAAGTAGGAATTTTCCAACAATCCTCCTCCATTCATAGTATAAATGTTTTGCAGTTCGTCCATTTGCAAACATATAAAACATATAAACTTATGGATAAATGAAAATATTTTTAAGATTGAATTTTCACTTAGTTTAACATTCTTTACAAGCTTTCGATTGAAGTGATTGACTAAGTGTTGAATCACCCAACCATACGAAATATTGAAGATGCTACACACACAAGCCTACACAAACACGCATGTAAATAATAACTCCTTTAATGGCCTTGAGTTCATATCTGATTCATGAGTGTTCCAAGCCAAGCCCCGAACTTGGTGAAGTGGCCAAACTTCCTACTCAAATAGGTATACCTTAATCAACATGATCCTACAACGTGAGCAACTATTCAAAGGTTTATTAAGATATTAAAATCATCCTTTAACATTGTAGAAAGAAGCACTCACCTTGGGATATGTGTCTCTTGAGTACTACAAGCCACAAATCAAGTTTGATCCTCATTGAATTTAAGATCTTGTGTTGTACAAGACGTGAATTGAGTTTTCTCCCCTTATGACTTATACATGGGCCTCATTCCCATCCCTTTGATGTTTTGAACACCATTTCCCTTGGCAATGGTTTAGTGAACGGATCTGCTAGGTTTAAATTAGATCGTACAAAATCAATAGTAATAACTCCATCATGGATCATCTCAGGTATAAAATTGTGCCTCACACCAATGTGTTGATATTTGTCGTTATACACTTAGCTAGAAGCCTTTGAAATGGTGGAAGCACTATCACAATGAATAGCAATATGAGACATGGGTTCATGCCATAAATCCACCTCACTCATCATAGCCATTCCGCCTATTTGCAACTCGAGGCTAATGCTATGAATTCCTATGCCATAGTTGAATCAGTAATACATGTTTGCTTCTTAGATGCCCAAGATATGGCACCTCCTCCAAGAAGAAACATCCAACCACTAGTAGACGAGTAGTCTTCCTTGTTGGTTATCCAACTAGCATCTGAGTAACCTTCTAACACTAAAGGATCTCCCTTGAATGTCAAACTAAAATGAAAAGTTTTATTCAAGTATCTCAATACTCGCCTTAAGGCTTCCCAATGCTCCATACTAGGATAACTAGTATACACTTAACTTGTCAACCGCGAATACTATATTCGGACGAGTACTTGTCATAGCATACATCAAGCACCCAATTAAACCGGCATAATCCAATTGATAAACCGGATAACCAATATTCCAAACCAACTTGATGTTTGGTTCCATCGGAGTAGCACATGGAGCACTCTTTGCTCCATTAGACCTCTCAATCACATTCGCAAGATAATGAGATTGTGACAAAGAAATTGAACTATTTCTCTGCTTATTCTAATACCAAGAATAACATCCACTTCTCCCATATCTTTTATCTAGAAACTTGAAGAGAGAAACTCCTTAGTCTTAATGACTTATTCCAAATCAGTCCCAAAAAGATAAGCATGTCATCCACATATACACAAATCATAACACCTTCAGCATTATTATCAACTTTGCTATATGCACATTATTGAATTGATTTATTTTATAACCATTAGCCAAAACAACATCATCAAACTTTTGATGCCATTGTTTTGATGCTTGTTTAAGTTCATAAAAATATTTAACAAGCTTACACTGCGTCTTTTCTTGGCCTTGGACAACAAATCTCGGCCCTCTAGTTGTTTCATATACACTTCCTCCTCCAATTCACCATTAAGGAATGCTATTTTGACAGCTATTTGGTGAATTACTAGATTATGAATAGACGTTAAGGCCAGTAACAATCTAATGGTGGTAATTCTTGCCATCAGAGCATATGTATGAAAGTAATCGACACCGTAAGTTTGTTTGAAGCCATGGACTAAAAGTCTTGCCTCATACTTTTCAACAGTTCCATAGATTCTCATTTTCGTTTTGAAAATCCACTTACAACCGAGTGGTGTGCAACCAGGAGGTAAATTAGCCAAGACCCATGTATTATTTTCTATTATTGAGTCCATTTAATCATTCATGGTATCTTTCCAAAAATTCGAATTAATTATGAGACTTCATAGTCTCACCAAACGTTATAGGATCTTTCTCAACGCTAAAACAATAAATTGTTTGAGAACAAAGATATTTCCTTTATCCTTCCACTAAATAAAGTTAGAGATTCGGGCCAAAGTCCTTCTTTTTCCTTGCTCTCTTACTTCTCCTATTTTCAGGAAAAGAATTAGTTTCATGATCAACCAATTCATTTTAAGTAATAGGATTTGAAGTACCAGGAAGATCAATATCAACGGCTTACCTTGTGATTGGTAAGTCCCTTGGTCTAAGAATTGATGAAAAATAATTCTCATCAAAGATTGCATCCCTTGACTCAATAACCGAGTGTATTGAGACAAAATCATTATGCTCTAAGACATAAAATTTATAGGATTTACTATGCTCCACATAACCTATGAATATGCAATTATTTCCTTTCTCACCCAAGGCCTTCCGTTTAGGTTCCGGTAATTTTACAATTACCCTACAACTCCAAACCCGGAGGTAATTGAGATTAGGCCTCCTACCTAACCAAAGTTCATATGGGGTAACCTTGTTCCTTTTATTTGGAACCTTATTCAAAATATAGCAAGCCGTTAACATGGCTTCACCCCAAACCCGTTACTCAAACCCGAGTTAGATAACATGGAATTAACCATTTCTTTTAAGGTCATATTTTTCCGTTCCGTAATCCCACTTTATTGTGGTGAGTACTGAGCGGTTGTTTCATGAATGACTCTAATTGATGAAAAATAATTTGGATCATAATACTCCTCACTCTTATCGGTACGAAATCGCTTAATCAACAAATTAGATTGTAATTCAACTTCGGTTTTATAAATCTTAAAATTTATCAAGTGCCTCATCTTTAGAAAACAACAAGTCGACATAACAATATTGAGAAAAATCATCAATGAAGGTTATTAAACACTTCTCATTTCCCAAAGATGGTGTGCTATGAAAGTCACACAAATCATTATGCACCAATTTAAACTTGTTTGATTGCCTTTCAACACTAGGAAAAGGATTTCTTGTAATTTTGTGTAACATGCATGTTTTACAGTTCTCTACATTCATGTCAACTTAAGGAATGAAACCATCTTTGAACATATCATATAATCTACGATAATTTACATGAGATAAATGATTGTGTCATAGAGAAGAAACATCCACCATGTAAATAGAATTCACCCTTTTATTATCAATAGAAAGTTTAAGCATATTATTACAAAAGTATCCTTGTCCTACAAATACACCATCTTTAATTAAAATAAACTTATCGGTCTCAAACACGATTTTGAAGCCATAATTATTTAGTAAACCTCCAGACATCAAGTTTTTCCTAACTTCAATTCAGGTACATACACAACTTCTCTCAAAGTCAAAGTCTTCCTGGCAGTGAGGAGAAACTCCACTTGGCCTATTCCTTCTGCCTTTACTATAAAGTCATTTCCCATGTACAAGACCGACCCATCATCAAAAGCTTGATAAGTTTTGAAGAAATGACGATCCTTACATACATGTCTTGATTCTCCGGACTCCACCCACCAAGAATCATCATCCTGCACCACATTGTTTTCAGAAATCATTGCAATAAAATCCATTTCATCATTTAAAGAAACACCTTGTGTAAACTGACCTTGATGGGGATAAACCTTAGGTTAATCCTTGTTCTTCTTCTTTGCCAAATAGGGGCAATTCCTCTTCAAGTGAGAACCACCACAGCCCCAACAAGACATAGCCTTTACTTTTTTCTTATCATTATCGGGTTGATTTTTATTAGACTTCCATGGGGGTTGCTTAGACTTGTTAGTTTCTCTTGATTTCCCTTCTTCTATCATGTTGATAGAAGAAACCATACCACTTTTTGGGTTCTTAGAGACATCTTGTAACAGAATGCTCTCGTCAATGTGGACATGGGCTCCCAAATCTACCAAGGACATGCACTCCTTCTTATGTTCAAAGAGTTTCTAGTATCCTTCCAAGATGGGGGGTAATTTGTCAATGATGGATGAAACCAAGAATAATTCATCCATCACCATTGCTTGTTGTCTAATTTGATTCAGCATATGTTGAATCTCATGAAATTGTTTCATAACGTAACGACCATCAATCATTCTGTAAGAATTAAAATTGCTAACTAAAAGTTTCTTACTTGATGCGTCCTCCGCAATGTACTTGCTTCAAGAGCATCCCAAAGTTCCTTGGCGCTCTGCACATATTGGTAAAGATTGAACAAAGTGTCCGATATCGCATTCAAGATATGGCCCCAGCAATGTAGTCATCATTCTCCCACTTTGTTCTTGCACGAGCCTCCTCTGGGGTTTCAGTTTTCCCCTCTTCCGGCAATGGTGGCATTGGGGTGCTTAGAATATAAACGACCTTCAATGTGGTCAACAAAAAATGCATCTTCTTTTGCCAACAGCGATATTCTATCCCTTCAAACTTTTCCAATTTCTCGAAATTCGTGGTCATCTCTTTCAAGGAAGCATAACTCAAAGTCTAAAAATTTTGTAGATTGATGTCAATGTGTATATGGATATGTATCTTGTCGAAAAGTTCTTCCAAGCACGTACTATTACGCTATCCTAGAAGAATTTTATCGACCCACTAGGATCAACAAGGTTCATGGTAAACTCTTGTGAGATACGAGCAAGACTCTATGTATTTTGGTTGATGACAAACTACATACACTACAATGTGTTTGAAGGATGTGGTTTTCTATGAACAAGGAGAAATCTACAAATAAATCTCCTTACACTAGTAGAATAATTGTTATTGCTGCAGTGATATTGCTGTAGTTTTACCCATACGCATCAATATATCACGTAAAAAGAAAATAAAAAATAACCATATTGCTGCGGTTTCGGTCGAAAACCGCAACAATATGGTTTCAACATAAATCTTTTGAAATTTTTTGAGTATTTGACCAAACATATTGCTATGTAAAAAAAAATATTATTTGAACCTATTGTTGCGGTTCCTACAAAAAACCGCAACAATTGGATTTTAAAATAAATATTAAGATGGTGGGGTGTCGTTATTAAGTCCTTTACGGGTTTAACTCCTCGCACTCTATCTCCTCCTCTCACACTCTCTCTCCTCCTCTAACCCTTTCATCAGTTTCACGCCTCTGCGGCGGAGAATATGCTTGTGCGATAAACTCAGTCTTTTACCACAGCCGTCATTTTTAACCACATACGTCGTCATTCCAGCAGGCTGCGGAGGAAAATGCCTTTGCAAAGGTTCATTCGTCGTCTTTCACCGCCATCGACCATTCTATTCGCTGTCGACCGTTTGTTCGCCGTCAACCGTTTTTTCGATTTTTGTAATTGTTGTTATTTTTGTAATTGTTGTTATTTTTGTAATTGTTGTTAGAATATTTTTAGATCCAATATTTTATGGTATTACCATATTATAATTGTAGTATATATTTTTTCTTATATTCTTTTTGGAGTTACATTCTTGTTTTTATGTTGGGTGATTTTTGAGAGAATTGGTATAATTTCTTTTCATATCTACTGGTTTTTTGGTACTATAATTTTGATTTTTTTTATAATCTGCCCTAAATATATTGTAATAATATATTTCAATCTGTCTTTTTGTATTTTTTTATGTTATTGAATTTGGTATAATAATTTTTTATCATTAGTTTCAATCAGTAGTGTTTTATTTTCTTCCAGCCTTTTAGTCTTTCAAATTTGATGGCAAAATGCAAAAAAAAAAATTACCTTTACTAGTACCTATTGCTGCGGTTTTGGCTAGGAACTGCAATAATAGGTGTAACATATTGCTCCAGTTTTGGCCAGGAACTGCAGCAATAGGCCAAGCTATTGCCGCAGTCAAAATCGTAGCAATAGGTTACTTACCTATTCTTGCGCCCTTAATTGCCGCGCGAGGAAAACCGTCACAATAGGCCACTAAATGACCACAACAATAAGCAATTATTCTACTAGTGTTAGGCAAGTATGTGAATGAATCTAACTCCATTCAATATGTGACATTTCCCTTTATATACTAGGGAAGAATTTACAGAATAAATACTAAAATCACCCAATCATGCACATGAAAAGACATGCTCCATTTCAGGAAATTTGACGAACGTGGAGCTAGTGCTCCTTTATGGAGCGAGCGCTCCATGTCCCTGTCAAGGAATTGGTTCTAATTCCAAATTTCCTGCCAACTCTGATTGTGCACTCTACTGGGAGCGAGCACTCTACTGAGCCTTTTCGTTATTTGTCTTCTTTATCGCTACCTTTCATTACATCACAACATCGAAAAAATAATCATCACATATTTTCAATGAACACGGTTAATTAGAAATGTTTCGACAGAAATCCACTCCAACGGGGTGTTACCTGTTGCGGTCGCCTTTCTCCTTTCATCTTATTTTTTAAGTCTTGTTATGTTATAAATCTTTATAGATTATTTATCCTAATAGATGAAAACTTGTATTAGGAAAAATTGATAGTGTTTCCTAAGGCTAGTTAAATGTGATCTTGTTAGATGATAATTCTACTAGGGACATGATTTCATCCTCTTTATAAAAGAGGGATTGAAATCATTATTTTGTATGCTAATCAAATACGGAGAGAGATTACAAAGATTCTAAGGTTTCTAGTTAAAGTTCTTGAGAGAGATTGTAATTCACGGGATTTGGGAGTTTGAGATTTTGCTAATATTCATTTAAGGATTAGTGAATTGGTTTGTTATTTTTTCTTTGTTAAAGGAGAGCTTTCCATGTTGAATTTGCTTTGCCATTGCTCTAATTTTCACTCTTAAGAACTTTTCATATTGCTTACTTACTACCATGCTTTCGTGTAAATCCTAACAAATGGTATCAAGAGCCTAGGTTAAATCTGGGATAGATCGAAAAAATCATTAGAGGAAAGTTTGAGATGCAATTGTTCAATGGAAAGAACACTTTTGCATTATGACAAAGCATGGTGAAATATATTTTAACTTGACAAGGATTGTATGAAGCCCTCATATATTAGAAACCTAAAGATGTAAGAAAATCCCAAATGGGGAGATATCAAGAGGCAATGTTCTTGAAGAAACAAAACCCAAAGAGTTATGGGAGAAATTGGAGAAGATGTTTCAATCTAAGTCTTTGGCGAGTAAGTTGTTTCCAAAGAAACATTTGTTCTGATTGGAGATAGAGGAAAACAGCGACTTGAGATATCACATCAACATGTTCAATGGATTGATCACCCAATTGGTAAAGGTGGATGAGACCTTCAAGGATGAAGACAAGGCAATTTTGTTCTTAGTATCCCTTCCAATAAAATTTGAGGAAATTCCCATTGGTAATAATCCTGTACTATGGAACAGTTGCAATGGTAAATCGTTTTTCTTTTGAGTTTCAAAAATAACCCTATACTTAGTAATATTATACAAACGCGACATTAATGATGGTAAATCGTTACTTCAATCGTTAAACCCATTTACTATCCTAACCCAAGTTAACCCCAAACCACTAACTAACCTACTAAATCCCCATCCTACCACCATCCTTCCTCCAGAAACACCATACCCCGTCATTCTCTCCGTCCCGATGACTTTTTCTCTCTCCTCATTACTCTCTCCCTCCCTGTGACTTTTCTTCTAAATGGTGGATAGGTAGGACAGTAGTGGGGAAGTAGGACATTGTTGATGGAGTGGGGTTCATCTGGAGCGGTGGGACAATCATGGAGGGTTGGAACTGTGGTGCTTGCATGGGATGTCATTGGTTTGGGTGATAGTTAAGAGTTGGGGTTAACTCAGGTTAGGTAAACTAATAAACCTAATGGTTGAAGTAACGATTAAACCATCATTAATGTCACGATTGTATAATATTTTTAAGTATAGGGTTATTTTTGAAACTTCAAAGAAAAATGATTTAGCATTGCAATTGTTCCATAGTACTGGGTTACCAACGGGAATTACCCTAAAATTTAATACTGTTATTACTTCTTTGTTGGTTGAATACAACATTAACCTTGGATGAGACCGTTGTTTGCATTTTAGAAGCCGAAAAGTTGATGAAGAAAGGTGGAGGATCTTCAAGCCAACAGGAAGCCTTCAGTGTGTCGGCGCATGGTAAAAAGGGAAAGAAGGTACTAGTTTTGATGTGACATGTCACTATTGTGATGAAAGAAGCACTTCCAATTGCGATGCACAAAGGCAAAGACGGATTTGAAGAAGCTCAATGACTCATTGGGAACAACGACCGTGGTTCGAGGGGAGATACATCTGACGAGGAGGAATATCCACATGACGCTTTGTTGGTTGCAATTGTTGTAGAACCAATTAGTGAATGAGTTTTGGATTTGGGATGCTCGTTTCATATTTTCCACAAAGGAAGAAGACTTGGTGTCTTTGAGGAGTTGTGAAAGAGAAGCGGTCAATATGCCTAATGGAAATAGAGTAAAGGTTGACGGGATAGGCGATATCGTACTCGATTCTCATGGTCATTGTAGACGCCTTACAAAAGTAAGTTACATTCCATGCCTAAATAGTAACATGGTTTCTCTAGGAAAACTTGTTGATGATGGATGTACTATCGAGATGCATCAAGGAGCTATCTTGGTTGTAGAACAACACGAGATAATTATGAAAACAACATGGAACACAAGAAACATCTTCATAGTTGAAGCATGTATCTAGCACGAAGAGGTCTTGGTTCAAGGGGAGGCATCGTGACCCCATCAATGATGTGAAGATCTTGATCATTGATTGAAGAGGTTTGTAGTGTTTGGACTTGAGGGAATGATTATAAATTATGCAAGCCCTATAGTCCAACACGGTTAGTAACTCGCGGAGGCACATTGTGTGAGTTTCGAGAGTGTTCTTGTAGACGAATTGAAAAGTATATATTTATCCGCAAGGGAAAACCGTGCCAGCGTAGGTAGAAACCCCCGCCCAAAGGGTGTAACCTGTGCCCTCGTAGGATTTGGAGATTTCCTTTTTCTTTTAATCTTTTTCAGTATGTCTTGTTATGTTAGGATTCTTTATACATTTATCCTAATACATTAATGATAGTATTACGAAGATAGATAGTTATTAGTTTTCTAAGTCTAGTTAGATTAGATCTTGTTAGATGCTAATTATACAAGGGTTTGTATGCTCATCAAAAACTGGGAGAGAATATAAAGATTCTCAGGTTTCTAGTTAGAATTCTTGGGGAAAATTGTAATATATGTGATTTGTGAGTTTTAGGTTTTGCTAGATGAAGGATTGATAAAACGGTTTGTGCTTTTTCCTTTACTTGTTAAGGGAGCGATTTTCACGTTAAATTTGCGTATTACTATTAGTTTAATTTTCGCTGCTTAGATTTATTCATATTATTTATTTGCTACTACGCTTCCGCATAAGCTCTAACCATTATATGGACAACTATATATTATAAGCGTTTATAAACAAAATTCATAATTGAATTGTTTTTTCGTTAAATTTTCTTGATTTTAGTGACGTTATAACATTATCTAGCTAAATGGTTAAGACTTAGCTTTAATGTTTAATCTTGATAATCAATGGTATAAATCTCGTATTATATATAGAAACCATATTACTAATTTTTGTTTATGTGTGCATTAGATGACGGAGGACCTTACAAGGCACATAAACTTTTTGAGGAATCCGTCTTAATACATAATATAGATTAGATATAAATGCTAAGATTAGTAGATAAGTTTTGGGCTTTAGCAAAAAAAAAAAAAAAAAAGTTGTTCTTGATGGTAGAATAATAACATTAACTAAATGGTCATGGGATCAAAATCTTTTGCACAAAAGAAAAGCTTCTATGCAGTCGATCGTATGATTAATAATTATGTAATCACGTGCATAAAAGACAAAATAATTACATTAAGACATCAATAATCCCTTCAATATATATAAGTAACCCCTAATATTTGTAAGTAAATCCAAAATACTATAAGTATATTATATTGAGTTGTAGCCCCTAAGATAACTAAATAAGTAATCTCAATAGGTACATAAGTAACCTCAACAATTAGCGACAATCCATAATATACTAATATGTAACCTAAAAAATTATAAGTAATCCTTAGCAAATCCATTAGTAACCTTAAAAATACAATAATAAACCTTATACGTGGACTAAATACATCGTTTACTATAGATGTAGTCAGTCACATATAAGATTTGACTTTTACACAACTAGCCGTATATGCACGTGATGGTTCGTCGACAATATTATGTACGAATAGACATATATTTTTTTTTAATCTAAAATTATCTTGGTAGTGATTTTAATTATTGAGGTTTTTTTTGTAGATGTTGTTATCTTTTTGAACTAAAGGTGATTGATTTTTAACTGTTAGAAATTTTTGTCGAGATTTAATAATTATTTGTCAGCGGCTTTAGTATAGTTTTTTAACCATTGTAAATGTTAATAAACAATATTGTTTGAACTTTGTAAATACGCAGTATTATGTTGTCAGGATATATCACTAACTTTTTTTAATTGAAGATTCTAATTAATTTCGTGAATTGATGATTGTGTCCATCTAGTCAAGTTATTAATGGTGATTGCATATTTCATTTTTGAGCTATTCCATATGGCAAGTTGCATTGATTTTCATTTTTAAATTTATTATAAAAAAACATTGTTTTAAGTTATTAGAGGGTATTCTAGTAATTTCAAATAGGGACACCACACCTCCTCCCTTGGCTTATACATAGAAATTATTTTGGGACTTTGAAAAATAAGCCTTGTGTCATCCTTTACACGGTGCCATGTCAACATATAAAGATGAGATGTGGCAGATTTCGGTCGCTCCTCACAAGTAAGAAATTTTTTTTTTAAGGTAAGATGAAGTCCCTTGCAAGGAAGGGAGAAACTGGGGATCCCTTCTTGCAAGAGGTGAGACTCGATCCCAGAAGGTGATGCCAATACCACTAGGCTATCACCTGCTGCTCAAGTAAGAATATATATTTAGCTGTTTTTAGTAGAAGAATGATAGTACTACTACTATATAACCTACATGGATACATTAGTTTTTTTTTTTTTTTAGGGGGACATGGATACTTTAGTTAGTCGGATATTTTATGTTCTACTACTTTCTATTTAAAAATATTCTTATATAAGTTCATATATTGGGGTTTTTAACCTTTTGTGTTAAAAAAGATTAAAGCTGCAATGCACCCCAATTGGGTGACAAAAAATGAGCATATAAAGTTGGCCGCATAAAATTTTAACCTTTTTATTGAAAATAATGGTCGTGCATGGAAAATTAGTGTGCCATAATTATATAAACAAAACCCTCTGCCTTCTCTCTACACCACAAACAACTTATAACCCTAGAACTCGCCGGAGATCCGGCACCGCGCTGGGCTCCGGCGGATCTTCGGCGAGATCGAAATTTTTGCTCGTTTTTGGTTTTGTTTGTTTTCGACGTGTTTTCATCTTCCTTCAATCGGGTTGTTAGGGTTTTCGGCCCTTTAATTCCCCGCCTTTTCCATCTTCTTTTCCTGGTTATTCGCGGCGTCGGCTTTCTTCGCCGGCTTTTTCGTTCATCGGTGCGTCCCCGTCGCCGTTTCGCACCACCAATTTTCGTTTAGTCGGTCGCCCCAGTCCTTCGTCGTTCCCCCCCGGTCTGTGCGTTTTCCCCCTCTCCCCTGTTTTCGTTCGTTGGTCGTCCTAGTCCTTAGGCGTTCTTCGAATCTGTGCGGTTCCTGCGGTTCCTCCCCCTCCCCCTGTCCGGTGCATTTCCACTTCCCGGTTCCCCTTGTTTGTGGTCTGTTGCTTCTGCCCACCCACGGTTTTGGCTCGGCTCAGTGGCTCTTAAATCCGGTTCCTTGGTCAAGGTCTTTAGGTTTTCCCCTCCCCGAACCCCTTTTACGAAGGTTAGTCTAAGTTCCCCTTCCCCGTCCCCCTGGTTAGGTTTAGGTGTGGTCGCGTATCCCTTCCCCGTCCCCCGCTAGTGTTAGTTGGAGTCAGTGTCTGTAGTATGCCAAGGATGTCGTTGGTGGCATTCTAGTTCTTGATGGTGTGGTTTGCCGGAGCTCTCTGTGTTGGTTGGCAGTTTATGTTTTCTTTATTTTTCTGTTGGTATGTTTCAGCTCTGTTGTTTGTCGATCTTCTGATTTCGGGATTGTCACTTTGGATCTTAGGATCTGTCAGTGGGGCGTAGTTCATCAAAAGAACTCGCCCAATTTCTCGTGATGACATCATGTGTCATCACACCTAAAAAACGCATCTTGTGGGAGGCCCCCAACTTGTTTTGGGGCACGTCAAGACCTCCACCTCGTTTTTCGGGTTTCAGTCTAATGTGACTGATTTTCGAAGACCCTCGCAGCAGGGTCCGAAGTCACTCTCGAAAGTGACTTCTTTGTTCAGCGAATCAGGAGAATCCCAGAAGGCTCATCAAGGACCTTGGGATTTCGTGCCTAGTGGACTGGATCTACTAGCAGTTGTACGGCAATCTCTCTATGAAGATCGTCAGAGTTGCGGCTTTCAACAGTTTTTCAATCACATCCATCTTCACTCCCCATCGCACAAGACAAAAGTTGTTCGGCCTGGACTTTTTCTAGTTAATGTTTATGTTACTTTGTTTTTATGCGTTATGCTAGTTTTTCATACTGTCTGTTGTTTCTTCTTTCTGTTTAGTTTGGTTGTATTACCATTAGGTTGTACTCCCGATTTTCATTAATGCAAATTTCCTTGATGTCAAAAAAAAAAAAAAAAAATTATATAATTCCTTGAAAGTGAAAAAAAATATCTAGATGGCTGAATTTTGGTAAGATAATAGTTGTGAGGTAGAGGTCTGGTGGGTTTTACATCCATTAGATTAACCTAAATACCTCTTTTAAATTTAGGAGTAAAGGCTTAGCGACTTCAGCGGATGGGAAGAGGTTTCAGATTACAATTTCAACAAAGTTGGAGCTAGTTGCTTTGTTATTAGAATAGAAGATAGGATTTAACTTGGCAAAACAAAGTACCTTCACAAAGCAAGTACAAACTACAAGTGGGTCCTACTTGTACGTACATCTCACTCGCCAATTTTCATTTAGTAAAAACTACAAGTGATTGTAGCTTTCCACTGGGGGATGTTGTTGCTTGGCAAAATGTTGTAGTTTGGAAATCTGATGTGCCAAACAAAGCTACAAATGATTATAGCTTGGCATAGTAGTTGCTCTAATTAGCTATAATCCAACCATTAGGTTTTGCTCGTTAATTATTGTTCTTGTTTTTAGATTTTAAAAAAATTAATTAGAACTATGACATGTAGAATTTTTAGAGGAGGAAAGAGAGAAACATGAGAAGAATCTGAAAGACTACATTTTTATATATTTTTCATGTACTTACTTAATGAATAAACAAAACAACCTTTAAATAGGCATACAAGGCACTACTAATAACATGTCTACTATGTAGCCCACTACTTGCTATCCCACTAACTGACCATTATTTAGACCACTACTTGTTAACCCACTAACTAATTATTAGCAACTAATCATAACTATTAGGAAAACTTGACTAATTTTTGAGCATAATCCAACACACCCCTTTGCTCCAAAATTTGTAGGAGCCAACATTAAACATTATGTCACAATCTTGATTCTTGGTAATTCATCCCACATGATGGACCTTCATTTTTTTTATCTTCATGGAGCACTTATCTCCATTAACATGGAAGCACTTCTCTTCCTAATGTGATGCACTTATCATCACCAAATATTTGTTGATGCACTTCTCACCAACACCATCTTTTGTTGATACACATTATCACCAACCTTTACTCAATGGAGCACTTCTCTCCATAAACTCATTTTGACGTTGCCTTGCAAATTGACTAAGTCCACTACTTTAATTTCGGAAACCGTCTCTGCGTTGAGTACGACTTCCACCCACTCGTAAAGATTACTCGATCTTCAACTCAATAATTTTTTAGGCCTTCTTTTTCACTGGATTAAAATCCATTTTCAAGGGCTAAAAGGGGATCCAACAACACATCACAACCATTACTTTCATGGTTAAACACAAAAAAATTCACTTAAACAAAGAAATAATTCACAAATAATGAAATCAAGCTGCGTTGCTTGTTTCTTTTTACTCAATTTTTTTTAATACTCTCTTTCTCCCTCTATCTCTCTCTCTCTTTTTTTTGCTTCATCTCTTTTCCTTTTCCGGATGTAACCTGGAGCTCTTGATACCATGTAGAATTTTTAGAGGAGGAAAGAGAGAAACATGAAAAGAATCTGAAAGACTACATTTTTATATATTTTTCATGTACTCACTTAATGAATAAACAAAACAACCTTTAAATAGGCATACAAAGCACTACTAATAACATGTCAACTATGTAGCCCACTACTTGCTATCCCACTAACTAGACCATTATGTAGACCACTACTTGTTAACCCACTAACTAATTATTAGCAACTAATCATAACTATTAGGAAAACTTGACTAATTTTGGAGTATAATCCAACATGACATTCGGATTAAGTACTTTTCAGTAATTTATTGTTAGTTTTCAAAATAAACATGACTAAATTTGTTAAATAATTTTTTTTATTGTTAGTACTTTTCATAGTCCAGAGTAACATTTAAAATCATGAAATCAAAAATAGAAAAGTGGCAGTAATATAAACAGGTCCTATCTTAGCTTAACTCTCAAATTTGTAGTTGTTGATTGGCAAGCTAGCAAAGGACTCTGGCTAGTCCATTGATGAAGTATGTTTTGGCAAGAAAAAAACATGCTGTTGGTGAGACGTACTTTCGCTCTCCTGATTGATAATTTGATACCCCATTTTTAATTTTATCTTGTCCAAGTATTTTAAATATTGATTTACTTTCTTTGTTCTTGCAAATATAATAGTGGTTTCTAAAATGTCTCTTCTGCTTCATTGCAAAGGATTAACAAATTGGCTTCGATGGGTTCTGTACCTTTTGTCTGGAACTTAACGCTATCTGTACTGTACACACCAGAAACTGCTTGTTAATTATAGCAACATACAGCATATATACATGATACGTACATACATAGCTGACAAGTTGTTATTGTATTAGCTTTAATTATATTAAACTAATCACTGATTTGGAGAAGAGAGAATGGTTTAAGGAAGTATTAGTATAATCAATGGTGATGCTGGTGAACTACTATTAATTTTCTTGTCTTTGGCTTTTTACTTCTTTTTAGTAGTTAAATATTTATCCTTTGTCCCCATTCTTGATTAATACTCGTACTACTTTGTTGTTATCCTATGTTTACTTTTAAGATCCAAGCCTTCTAAGGAGATTAAATAATATTGGGCGGTGCTTTTTGATAAATTATTTTATACACTTAACTAGCGGCGCAAGAGACAACGTAAATAGGTGGTGTTTATTGGGCCTCTTCGACATATTTGTAAATTTTTGAGTTTTTATCTTACTTCAAAAGTAATATAAATTTATTCAACGACAACAAAAAAAAAGTTCTGGTAGCTAGCAGAAAGGAAAAAAAATATTACAAAATCTTATAATCACCGTATTCAAATGATTTATGATAAAATAAGGTAGTTTCTTGATCTAAAGGTGTTACTTCTCACCTAAGAAAGCGAAAAAGATTACGAATAGCTAATTGTAAATATAAGCATAATCAATTTTAAAAAGGTCAAAGCCTTTCAACTTGCATGTGAGATGATTAGGTTATTAGATTACTTTACATATATGCATATAGGCTTGTTGGTGCAAGCAAAGTGCGGGTTACAAGATATGTCAAAGGTCCTACACCTTCTCTAAAATGTTGTCCCATTGATATATCTATTACAAGCATTAAATCATGCCTGGTAGCAAATGAGGTTAGGTCCTCTACTATGGCATAAGCATTGTGGTCATGCCAGCTTGTCTCTATTATACAAACTAAGTGGGGAAAGACTTAGTGCTTGTGTTACCAACAATTAAGTCTATATACCATGGTGATTGTGATCCATGTGTAAAAGGTAAATAAGTAAGATCCCCCTTTAAATCTAAGAAATTGGTAAGCACACAAAATCCTTTGGAACTTCTTCATATGTACCTATGTGGCCCTGTACGTGTCCAAAGTAGATCGGGTAAGAAATATGTATTGGTTATTTTTAATGATTTCTCTAGATATACATGGGTTATCTTTCTTCATAGTAACGATGAAACTTTCGAGTGTTCTTAACTTTTGCTAAAAAGATTCAACGAATAAGTGGTTTTAAATTAAAACACTTAAGATCTGACCATGGTCAGGAATTTCAAAACTCCAAGCTTGATGAATTTTGCAGCAATGAAGGCCTAGATCACAACTTCCCCGCTCCTAGGACACCACAACAAAATGCTATAGTTGAAAGAAAGAACCGGACTCTAGAGGACATGGCAAGAACGACGATTATTGCAAGAAATCTTCCAAAGAGCTTTTGGGCCGAGGCAGGAAACACAACATGCTACATCATCAATCGAGTCATGTTGAGACCAATAACATTGAAGACCCCTTATGAACTCCCTAGAGGAAGAAAACCCAATATTATTTCTCACTTTCGTATTTTTGGATGTAAATGTTTTATTCATAATAACAAAAAAGACGATCTAGGGAAGTTTGATGCTAGAAGTGATGAAACAATATTTTTAGGATATGCTTCAAATAGCAAGCATACCGAGTTTACAACAAAAGAACAATGTGTGTAGAAGAGAGTGTCCATATTTTTTTTGATGAAACTAATTCCCTGCAAGAACCAAGTTATGATGATAACTTTGAAATTAGTTTTCACTCGGCTTAAAGAGTCAAATCATTATAATGAGGAACTAACCCCTGTAGGAAAACAGAAGAAGCATGTTCTTGAACTTGAGACCCCCGTGCCTGGTCCTCATGAGGAACAAGCAGCAGGAGGAACTCAAGAAGAAGAAGGAACTCCTGAACTCGAAGAAGATCAACAAATTCAAATACCTCATGAAGCTCCAGAAGCAACCACGAGATTTGATCCAAAGCCTTGGAAACACAAAAATTCTCATCCCTTAAAATTAATCATAAGTGATATTGAAAAGAGAACTCAAACCTGATTCCAAATGATTTTTTTTTGTGTTTTTTCATGCTTTTCTATTTCTGGCAGAACCTAAGGATCATATGGAAGCATTAAAAGCGGCAAATTGGATCAATACTATGCAAGAGGAACTCAATGAGTTTCAGAGGAACAAGGTCTGGCACTTGGAGCCCAAGCCAAAGAACCAAAAGGTAATTGGACTTAAATGGGTCTTCAGGAACAAGCTTGATGAGCATGGAACAATTGTGAGGAACAAGCCATACTTGTATCCAAAGGGTATAATCAACAAGAAGGTATTGATTCCGATGAAAGCTTTGCTCCAGTTGCTAGGATAGAAGCAATTTGAATTTTGATTGCCTTTGCCGCTTTTATGGGATTTAAGTTGTACCAAATAGACGTAAAATGTGCATTTTTAAATGGCTTTCTATTAGAATACGTCTATGTGGAATAACTCCTGGATTTGAAAATCTCGATCATCCAAATTAGGTTTATAAGATTGATAAAGCTATATGGGTTAAAACAAGCTCTTAGATCTTGGTATGAAAGATTATCAAAGTTCTTACTTTAACATGATTTCATAATAGGAAAAGTTGATAGAACCATTTTCTTTGTTCAAAAGGAACATACATATTAGTAGTCCAAATTGATGGTGATGATATAATATTCGATGCTACTAATGATCTTCTTTGTAAGGAGTTTGCTGATCTTATGAGTAGTGAATGTGAGATGAGTACGATGGGAGAATTGAACTTCTTTTTGGGCTTTCAAATCAGGCAAACCAAAAGAGGAACAATGATTCATCAACAAAAATATATCAAGGAACTGCTAAGAAATATAGACTAGAACAATCTAAAACCAACCACACTCCCATAGGAACAAGAACAAGGTTAGATGAAGACACAAATGGTAAGTGTGTAAACGAGAAGCAATATAGAGGTATGATAGGATCTTAATTTACTCTACATAATTGCTAGTAGACCTGATATTGCTTGTAGTGTTGGTTTATGTGCTAGATTCCAATCAAGTCTCAAAGGTTTTCACTTAACCGTAGTTAAGAGAATTCTTAGGTATATGAAAGGAAGCGATGACTTATGTTTGTTCTATCCTTAAAGTGATGCATTTGATGAAGTAAGTTACTCAGATGCGGATTATACTAGGGACTTGGTTAATCGCAAAAGCACATCAGGTATTGTTCAGTACCTAGGAACAAGATTAGTCTCAAGTAGCTCAAAGAAGAAAAATATTGTTGCCTTGTCTACTGCAGAGGCAAAGTATATGGGTGCTGCAGCATGCTATTCCCAGGTTCTATGGATCAAGCAACAAGTATGAGATTTTGGCATTAAATTTAAGTGTGTTCCTATCTACTATGATAATACTAGTGCAATGTGTATCTTCAAGAATCCATACACCATTTCTAGGGTCAAGCACATACACATTAGGCATCATTTTCTTAAGGAAAATATTGAAAAAGGTCTTGTTAAAGTTGAATTTTGTCCAACAGAAAATCAAAGTGCTGATATTTTGACTAAACCACTTCCTAGAGAAAAGTTCGAGAAAATTTTCTTAGAGCTAAGGATGATTAGAATTCATTAAGTATGCTCCTTCTACTGAAACCCTATGTTGCAAGAAACCTCTAAGTGACCAGCATAATTTCAAGAATTCATTTATACATTATATCGTCAACGTTAAGGACTCGCATTAGCCTTCATAATACTCCCCTTATTGTCCACACATATACTTGAGCATAATATGTTAAGGTCTATGTACGTATAACTTGAACATGTAACATGCATGAGTTCATGCTTTATTCCTTGATTTCATTTTATTCTTTTAAACAGTAAATATCTCCTTCATTTTTATTTTTATTTTCTTTATTTCTCCATAAATTTAATTCTTTTCCTCATTCATCTCCCACAAGTTAATAACCTAATAATTACAATTCAATGGATTAAGAAAGGCAAGGGAAACTCCACCACATATATGCATCATCCCTTATAAATCTACCCCTTAACAAAATCCTCCATCACATCAAACAAATTTACGGCATTTTCAAAATTTTCACCTCAAATCCCTCAACTCTGCATAACAGCTCAACCTCTCTTCCTCTCATCTTCTTCAACTCTCCAAAATTCTTCAATGGCACCCAAGCGCAAAACCTCTGATGAAATCACATAATTTCCCGCTGAAACATATTCTCCTCTATTGATTACAATTAAAGTGAGAATGAATCTTCAAACTCCAATGATGATTCTTTGTGTTATCACGAAAATTCTTCGACAAATGAAGTGATTTCCCCTAATAAGGAAGAAGAGCTTGATGATGCTGAAACAGAGCATGAGAAAGAAATTTTGGTTCCTACAAAGCATGGTAATAAGTCTAAATCTTCTAAGTACATGATAGAATTTTGTGTTGATATATCTTGGTGCAAGAAAATCAATTGGGTAGAGTTTATTGATACTGTTAAGTTTTAAAAATGGACTAAGGTTTTAAGTTCTGATGAGGGTTTGTATGAAGCTGAAATGAGTGAATTTATTTCCAACTTTGAGAATAATGAAGGTTTATGCATTAGTATTTTTAATGGGAAGTTAGTAAAATTCAATGAGAAGAAAATTTCTAAGTGGTTTGATGTACCAAATAAAGGGTACAAATATTACATTAAAAGTAAGGAGAAATTAAATGTCAATGGGGCTTCGAATGCTACAATTTTAGGTTATTTTGGTGGTGTTGCTACTGACCAATCACTGGACCAAAAAGATCTCTCTCCTTTCATAACTTTTGTTTCATTTAGTGTGGTACTTTATTTTACGAAGAACATCCAAGAGGACTCAAGCTAGCCTCATGGATCTGTTTCTTATATTATGTTCTGCCATGCTAAAAATATAAAAATAAACTTTCCTTTTTTGATAATTTACCACCTCTCATACTGCGTTTCCCACAATAACAAAATTTGATATGGTAACTGTGTCTCTACTATTTTTCAAAACTGTCAAATCAAACTTCTTGTTAGTCCTTCTTTTGAACTAGAGCTTGAGAATTACTTGACAAAGGAGACCCTCTCTAGAATTAATTTAAGGGTTTAGGGTGGTAGGTTGGAATATGAAGTTGAGGAGACCAAGGGAAAGGGAGAAACTGGGATCAAAAGGAAGCATGTGGAAGAGGTCAGTGATGTGGGTCCGAGCTCAGTCTGCAAGAGTTAGAGATTAGTAGAGACTAAGTCTCCAAAGGGCCAGGGGGATGTTGTGATGATAGATCTAGATGAAGATCGTGTCTCTCTAGGATCTGCTGCTGTGGATTTCCTGCTTCTCTCTACTGTCAGTCTCCATGGTCTGTTGCATTCTATTCAAGAGTCTTTGTCCCTACTGCACTCTAGGATCCATGGAGTTGAGATCAGGATTGCTATGGTGGATCTCTAACAAGAACAAGTTCTGGCTGCTCTACAGAAGGGAGAAGCTGATATGAGAGAGAAGATTAATGATGTTGTTGCATCATTTGCCATTTGCCATTCGCAATACGCCCCAAACCTTAAATTTACTTTCCCTTCCATTAATATGTTAAAACAATGTTACTTTGATTTTTGGCTTGTACTTAAACACTGGTGACCTATTGTTGCTCTTTAATTTAATCATCTTCTGGAAGTGTGAATCACATCAGTTTTTGTTGATTATCTCTATTATCTCCTTTATTTCTTTTCTATCTTTTTTTTTTTTTTCTTTCTCTGCTTCTTTCCTTTATCTTCTTGAACTTAGCTTGTGCATCTTTCATGTCTAGGTGCATTTATCTTGCTATTGCATGCTCATTAAAATGAATGGAGGCTTAGTATTATTAGATAAAATGTTTGAGCTACTTTTCTTTGATATTGTTGTCCTTATTATACTCTTAAAGTACTGCTGGTTCCTTAGTTGTTTTTGATGATGACAAGAGGGAGAAGTAAAGTGACAAATAAAAAGATTATAGTCTCCTTAGTTTCAGTAGTGTTGATTTTTCAATTTTCTTTTTCTTTCCTTGTTTCAAAAAACCGATTAGTATTAGATTTTATAGTTAGTTCTAGGTTTTGTTTTGTTTTAAAAGTCTTAGCTATTGATTCTTTTGCTTTGCTTCATTTTAGATTTTCTTTTCAAAGTCTTAACTCTTAATTCTTTTACTTTACTTTCTTTTTGTTAATTTTTTTTGCTTTAATTTATTTTTACTGATATTTGCCATCATAAAAAAGGGGGAATATTGGTGTATTCCATGTTTTGATGATGCCAAATAATTAGGTCTTGTATAGTTTTCTTTTTGAAAAAATATAAATCCTAAAAGTATTGTCTTGTTATTTTTTATATATCTTGTAGAGAAAGATTAATGAGTTTTAATCTACTCTTTGAATTTCATTATATGGCATGATTGATAAATCTAGTAACTGAGAATCTTTTGTGAAATTTTTTTTCTTTTATTAGATGCAAAGTTGTTGCTTGTTGTGTACAATAAGTTGAATATATCGTGGCTACAAAGAAGGAGAATTGGGGAGAGATTTCCTCCAATAAACTTACTGTTGGCGCACAACGGCTAGTGGAGAGCGGTTAAATCTGTTGCAAAAAACATGGAGTTTGTGCAGCGTGTAAAGGGCCATGATCCCTAGGTTTTAGCAAGCACACAACATGGAGAACATGGAGTGAAGTGAAAAAGGCTACTGCATGTATTTAAGGAAGAAAATAGTTGTTCGGAAAACTTACGACTTTTAAGCATTACAAATTCATTATTTACTTTGAAAACTTTTTTTGTAATTTTCTTCATTTCCTACAATACATATCATTGTAATATTCATAGTGTTTGGGCGAGTGAAAAACCCAGAATATCCTTGTAATCAATTCAGAGAAATAATGAGAGAAAAAGAGAAGACTTCGAGTGAAGTCAAGTGAGTGTCATCAGGTCAGGGGGAACTAAGTGACTGGGAACAAGTTCCTAAAGGAACAGAGAAGGGTCCAGTAATAGGTTGTAAAGAGAGCCTTTTGGCCAATTATAATAAGAGAAGTATTGAGTCAAAATCCCTTGGGGGCAAGGTTTCTCTCCTATTGGGCCTAGGAAGTTCTCCTTAGCTTGTAGGCTATATCTTGTGCGCTCTAAGTTCTTTATGTTTTGCGATTAAATACGAAAATTTCCCTTCAACTACAATTCACTCCCCCTGTAACAGGCTTGTTTTTAAAAGACTTTATTAAAAAGCTAATTATATTCATTCAATTAATTATGCATCTAATTTCACTACAAGAAAACCTGTTTTTGGCAACGACAAATGTCGTTGTTAAATTTATTTATCGTTGCGAAAAATATCTTTTGCAACGACATTTGTCGTTGCAAGGTCGTTGCGGGTACAGGCGTCACTAAAAATGCGAGCAACGAGATTTGTCGTTGCAAAAAAAACGTATTTGACAACGACAGTAGTCGTTGCAATAAATATGTCGTTGCCATACATAGTGGGATATATTATATGAATGGAATTTATGGCAACAACAGTTGTCGTTGCAAAACAAGTCAATCTATTGATACAACAAATTTCGTTGCTGAAGATACTTAATCAAATTTAATGAAATAGATAAGATTTGGTTTTTGCAACGACTATAGTCTTTGTTAAACATAAACTGTTTTTTGCAACGACTTTATTTGTTGCAAAAGCTTTGATTATAACTAATTTAAATAGATACAATGTATTTTAGCAACGACCAATGTCACTTCTAAAGTAATGTACGTTTTAGATGCAAGAATATAAATTATTATTTGTAATTGAGCTCTGAACCTGTAAAAACTTTTTGATATAATATGAGACCCTAATAATTTACGGGATCCAAAAAATTTAATTCATAATAATGTAAATATACATTAATACAAAAAACATGTCCATTACTCACACAATCATCACATCTAACTTATACATCAATCATTCTTCCAAAAATTTACATTCATCATTGCTCCAATAATATCATCCGTCAATGTTCCCAAATCATTCTATGATCAACATTCTCTTAATCACCATATATAAGAATATCAATCGATCATTGATCCATATTCATTCCAAAAAATATCATACCCAATGCATAAAAAGTCTCCACGCATAATTCACATACCATATACTTTCATAATATCTCCATATATTTACTTCCTCAACACTACCTGCAAGATAAACATTATCTCTTAGTGTATATATTTGGCCATTTTTTCTAAACATGCAATGAACAATACACAAGCAATCGTAGTCTTCAAATGATGGTCAAACTCCCAAACAATGACATAAATCCAACAGCGGAAACATTAAAAGAGCAAGAAAAATATCAGATCCTAATAATAAACGAATATTAACATAATATAAGTTGTATAAGAGCATAAAAGAAAATTTCTCTAACTTACTTTCAAATATCTTCATATTAGCTTGTAACTCTAGCAGCAAGTTGTCGAAGTAATTCTTCCTTCATGGTATCCATTGCACGTTGTGTCTCCTCCTTTTGTTGTTGTAATAGTCTTGTTGTTGCCTCGTGAGACTCTTCAAGTTGTTTTGTTGTTTTTTCTTGATTTTGTTGCAACTCCTTAATCAATTGTTGTTGCTCCTGAATAGTTTTTTGTTGGTTATGAATCAAGTTTTGATGTTCAAGTAGTTGTCTTCCTTTACTTTACCCTAGTAAAGCAGTTCCCTTGCCACGAAAATAACCTGATCTAGGTTTCAGAACATCTAGAAGTATTTCCTCTTGAGTCATTGAGTCACCATGTGCAGCAACAACATCTTTCCAAATATTAAGAAAATCATGGTGACTCCCTCAATAAGCCAAATCACATCAGCCGATGGTTTCACTCCAAATATTAAGAAAATCATTTAAAGAACAATGTTGCTAAAACAAAAAACAATGCAGCATAGTAAAAACCTAAATTTCTCGCCACATTGAATCACCTGCCTTTGCAAATGCTTCTTTCCAAGTGTTTACATTTAAAGGAGCCTTTGTTCTTAAGACACGACCACATTCATTTACCAAATGACGAGCATTCTCACCAATTGCACGATCAATGTCATCAGGAATGTAGATTTTTAATTGGAAAAATTCACATCAATAATCCCAACTATGGACACTCTTCCAATATTAATCTCAACTAAGGATTATTCCAGTATAATCCAAACTATAGGGTCCATCTTTCCGAAACAATCCTAACTGACCAGTGACTTACTAAGCAGGTAAACTTTGTGATTTTTCTTAATTAATTTAATGTTCTACCACACACCACCTAACCACCATTGCACACCACCACACCCACCGTTAACCACCATCGCACACCTCCACACCCACCGTTAACCACCATCCCATGACCACAACCGCCACCACTTACACAACTAACGCAAAAAACCTACCCCACTACTAGAACCACCATTATACAATTACAACCACAATGACCCAAACCCACCAGAAAAACTCAGAAAAATTACGCTGACAACTACAACCACAACCCACCTGAAACACCATACCCGTTTAAAATCCGTGCATTTATATCGCACACTTGAGCACTAACAACATGTCGTTTTTGGTCGACGTCGGTTAATTATTCGATATGAGGGAGTGAAGCCGTCGCAAACGAGGGAGGATATTAAGGGGGGGTATTAATACCATAAGTCAAGGTGGTTGGCGAAGACATTGACGATGAGGTTGGGAAGTAAAGGTGGGGGTGAGTTGGCGAAGTAGACTTTGGAGGTGGGCTTGAGGGGTGGACGGGGGAAGATAGTGATGTGTTGGAGATGTGCACCGCATGAAGGTGTTGGGGACAACGAGGCGGTGAGGATAGTGAGGGAGGTGCGGCGGTTGACGTGTGGTTGTTGATTTTGGTGGAGGGGTGGTGCCGGTGGGTGGTGAGTAGGAGGGAGGGTAGGTGGCATGTGGGTTTTTCATGGTCATAGGAAAGAGAGAGATAGATGGTGGCTGCTAGGTGTGAAGGCAAAGAGAGAGAATGACGTGAAGAAAGACAAAGAAAAAAAAAGTGAATTAGATTGTGCCACATAAGCAAGTTAACCTATTAAACAGGTTATAACAGGTAAAGGATCAATTCGGGAAGATAACTGATATAGTTAGGATTATACTGGAATAATCCTTAGTTGGGATTAATATTGAAAGAGTGCCCATAGTTGAGATTATTGATGTGAATTTTTCCTTTTTAATTTAGATTTCTGCCCTTTCAATTTCATGTCAACTACGTAACTTTCGTATTTTCCCCTGTCTCCCCGCCGTTTCACATTACTTGTAGCTAAAATAGTAGAAAAGAAAAGTAGGAATTTAAGGGGGGGAAAAATAGCAGGAGAAAGTGTCTTGATTAACATATTAAAGAGTGACATTGAATAATTTGTTATACTTACCTTCACCATTCTGAGGAGTGTCGTCATTAACTGCCGAGTGTGCTGAACCATTGTTCCCTCCTAGTGCTTGGTTATCACGTTGTCGGTTAGTATTTCGACCATTTTGGGCATTCAACTCTTCCCTTCTTTAGATGGGCTGATCTTGCACGACAACATTTGCTTCTAAAGCCTTTGAGATCCTTGTGTTCAACTTGTTCGTTCTTTTCCTCTTTCCAAGTTGTGCAGGTACATCTTACATATGCACATACAAATTAAAAAGTTGCTAAAGTGTTTTCTAATCTGCAGCATATAGATTTAGATTGTCTTCTAATAGGTAGCTAAAGTATTTTATTAATATACTTTCTAACAATACCTTCATTTGATGAAATAAATCCAGACAAATCATTGCTCATATTTGGATTTTCCATATCAATATCAAGGTGCCCGACCTCATGTAAGGTAACTCTGTTATTGGGAGCCGTCGACTCACAATTTTTATCAATTTGAGGTGGATTTACAAGAGTCCGTAATCTAGGGACAAAATTCTGATTGCGCTGAACTAGAATCGGATTTTTTTTTTTCCCAAAACTTCTCGATTACCTCCAACACTTGCTGCATCATTTAAATAATGGACCTTTAAGGAAACAAAATATAGAAAAAGGAACGTAAAATTTCAGTATATGACACATACCTTTTCCATCATTGTTGCGACTTCCCACATTCTTTGCTCCACCTCTACCAACCATATTTTACTTAGCTTCAACATTTGAGATAAATTATAAACAAGAAACATCAATCAGATAAATAAACAAGAAACAAAATATGAAAATTAATAGCAGCCATTAAAACAAAAGGCTAGAAAATTTATCATATAAAAATAACATATTGATCATATCTAAGACAAAAATTATCTAATCCAAAGTCAAGAATAAATTCCAACTACAATAAAATATTAGACCATAAGACACCATAAGATTAAGGAATAAAAAGACTAAAATTTTATCTTGAACTAAGCACACTAGAATATAACAAAACAGACACATCAATTAGATGAGGACTCATCAAATTCTTCCTCTTCACTTGAATCCTCATATGATTCAATGTCACCATCATTGATAAAGTCATCATTGACTTTGCCGAGATCCTCCATTGCTTTTCTAACCATTTTTACAACTGTAGGTTCTTTTTCTACCATAAAGGTATTAGTCGCTAATGAGTCTACAAAAAAATCATCATTTGTTTCGCTTAAATTATGAAATTCGGCTTCATCTACTTCCACTTGCTGGTATGCATCCACATCTACAACTATGTCATCAATCTCAAGTTGGTCAACGATCTCTATGCTTGGCAAATCATAAAGATCTCGTGGCTGAGTTTTTATAACAAAATTCCAATCTGCACTTTTTGGGTCTTGTATATAAAACACTTGCTCCACTTGAGATTCTAACACATATACTTCATCTGTTTTCAGGGACGTCTTCTTATTCACAGAAATGGAACCATGATCATCCACTTTATATCCTCTACCCAGGTGCTCGACATCAAACCAAGAACATTTATTTAAAAACAAATACACGGTTCCCACCAGGGTAACACATGTCAAAAACATCTTTCAGAATTCCATAGTATTCCTTATCAGAATTATCATCCCCTCGTACCATTACTCCACTGTTTTGAGTTTTTCTTTTCTCACACCGATCAATAGTATGGAATCGAAAACCATTAACAATATATCCCGCGTAACGCCTTACAACTCTAGAAGGAGAACAAACTAAGTTATACAAATTTTCATCCATCTTCCCATCCTTATACAATTTGGTCACCTGTTGACAAATAAAAAACATAATATCATCACATATTTTCTCCGCATAATATTTGTATTTAGTTTTCTATACATGAGTTAGTTATGAACTTACGCGATCATATACCCAATCAGCAAATTGCCTTTTGTGTCTCCGTTCTACGTTTCTAGGACTTTCCTTTTCCAACTCTAACTTATGCTCACTATATAAGAAAAAATATAAAACTAATAGAAATTAGGCCTAAAAATAAATTATGAACATATAAAATAATTAAGTAGTATGACAACTTACTTAACAAAATCAAGAAGATCATCACAATTAACAAGATTATAGAAATGAATTTGATTAAACTCTTCAAATTCAAGATGCAGTGCCACTCCTTGTCCCAAAGGGCGTCCAAGTGGTTTGAATATATCCATCTTGTTTGTGAAATTATCCCCATTCCCTTTATCATCATCATCATCATTTCTTCCTTTACGATTGAATTTTGAGTCAATGTCATTCATATATCTAGAGCAAAATGTTAGACACTCGTCGGCGAGATATCCTTCTGCTATGCAACCCTCTGGTTGTGCTCTATTTCGAATGTACTTTTTTAATGTTCGAAGATACCTAATGCCAATACAAGATTCTTAAAATGTTGAATAATTAAGACATAAATAGAAAGAAAAAATATATATAACAAAATAACATACCTCTCAACTGGGTACATCCATCTATATCGAACGGGACCTCCAATCCTAGCCTCAGAAGCCAAATGCACCACTAAATGTACCATCACATCAAAAAATGCCGGTGGAAAAACCATCTCAAGCTTGCACAATGTGTAAGGGATTTGAGCTTCAAGGTCATCAAGTTGCTTTGTTGTTAATTTTTTGGAGCACAGATTGCGGAAATAGGAGCTTAACTCAACTAAAGGCTCATAAACATTGTTGGGCAAAAAACCACGAGTTGCAAGAGGAAGAAGCTGCTGAATAAAAACATGATGATCATGACTTTTCAAACCCGAAATTTTTTTCCCATCGTCCCTTACACACCTTGAAATGTTCGACAAATATCCATCAGGAGACTTCATAGTTGCAAACATCTCACAAATTGCAGCCTTAGCAGTTGAGTTTAAAGTGTAAGATGCTAAAGGAACACGCACTTTGTCTCCCTCTAAAATAGGATGGAGGTCGGCTCGAATGCCCATATTCATCAAAGCAATACAGGCCTTTATTGTGTCTTAAGTCTTTCCTTTAATATTCATTAATGTACTCAATATATTATCAGACACGTTTTTTTCGATATGCATGACATCTAAATTATGTCGTATTAGTAGCTTCTTCCAATAAGGCAGTTGGAAAAAAATGCTTTTCTTGTTCCAACCATACAAGCTATTTAAGGCATCTCGCTTTCTTTTTTTTCAAGCAACCTTTCCAAATTTTTCTAGCTCAAAATTGTTAAAATAGTTCAAAATTTCATCACCAGTCAACGGAACCGGTGCACTATCTTTTTCCCTTGTGTTATCAAATGATTTTCTATCTATCCTCCATTTATGATTAGAGGGTAACCAACGACGATCATGCAAATAGCCACCTTTACTCATTAGTGAAGTACGGTGAGTGTGCTTGTGACAAGAAGGACACGCATATCCACCTTTAGTTGACCAACCCGACAAATCAGCATAGGCAGGAAAGTCACTAATCGTCCATAACAACATTGCACGCATATTAAAATTTTGCTTTGAGTGAGCATCATATGTTTCTACCCCAATTTCCCAAAGCTCCTTTAGCTCTTCAATTAAAGGTTGAAGATATACATCAATGCTTCGACCAGGACTTGTGGACCAGGTATAAGTAAAGATAAAAGAAAAGAATGAGGTTTCATGCATAACCAAGGAGGCAAATTGTACGGAATCAGAACAACCGGCCAAATACTATGTGTTGAATTATCAAAAGGTTGAAAACCATCACAAGCTAGTCCAAGTCTTACATTACGAGGATCACTAGCAAATGAAGTATACTCTTTATCAATAAATTTCCAAGCAGGAGAATCAGCAGGATGACTCATTTCCCCTTTCTTATCCACCCTTTCAATTTTATGCCACAACATATCCTTAGCTGTTTTTCTAGACATGTACAACCTTTGTAACCTAGATTTCAATGGAAAGTATCGTAATACCTTGTGTGGAACTTTAACTCCTTTTGAAGGTCCTTTATCAACATTTTTATACATAGGGAAATCACATGTAGGACACTTATCTAAATTTGCATTCTCTTTCCAGTACAAAAAACAATCATTCTTACAAGCATCGATTTTAACACACTCAAGCCCCAAATCAGCAATCAATTTTTTTGCCTCATGATAAGAATCAGGAATAGCAGTTCCCCAAGCCTGGCGTTGCAACTTCAACAAACTATCAAAAGAACTATCACTCCAATTGTTTAAAACTTTTAAATGTAATAATTTCACAATACAAGGCAATTTTGACATTGTTGTGCCTTCGACTATTAGTGGCTCTTGATATGCTTTCAATAAATCATAAAACTTTGCTGCCTCTCCTCTAGGATGTTCATTAAACACATTGACTTCTTCCTCATTGAGCCCAGAATACATGGCTGGTACCCCAAAAGCATCCTCCAACATGTTGACTTCACTGTCATCATGTCCTGCCCCTTCTATATCAGGAATATCAAGAATTGTCTGACCATGCACCATCAAGATTATCTACAATTTCCCCATGTAGTTCCCAGGTAGTATAATTCTCATACATTCCCCACTTTAGTAAATCAAACCTCACATCACACCTTTTTTTAAAAACCAGATTACGACATTTATCACAAGGACATCTAATGGTCGCAGCATCATGAACGTCTATAATACTGGAAAATGCAAAGTCTAAAAAACCATAAACACCCTCCCTATATTCGGGAAATGAATGATAACTTATTTTCATCCATTCCTTACAAAAAGCCATTCCCTAAATTCAGAGAGTAAAGTAATTCAGAAAGATGTATACAACATCCCAATGAGATATGCACAAAGTGAAACTACATATATATAGTTTAATACACACGTAACAAGAAAAACAAGTTTTAGCACCATGAACATTAGTTTGACTATACAAAGTTATTTCCTAAAGTATAACACTTACCTTGTCCACAACCACAAAGCTATAAACCTTTTGAATTTCACTAGTTTGGTCAAAATCAACCTGACCAAGAATAAGAACACATGAATTTTGTGTCAATGTTTGATAAAATTGATTTAAAATTTTGGTCATAAGTTAATGTAAGTTAACGAGAGAGTTTTTCATTTAAAATTTAACACCCTATAAAACACATTAAAACAACAAGGATGGGGCAAAATCCATGATATTCAATCAACAAAAATAATTGATATCACTATAATTGAATAAATTAGGCTAAATCATTTACTCAAATCCTAGGAGCATCGTAATTCAAGAGAATTCATGTATAGATATGAAATTGATGTAAAGACATAATTTTTATCAATCGACCATCACTACTAACAAACAAATCTGCAAACAAAATTAAATTGGGGGCTAGTAATAAAACAAGTAATTTAGAATGAAGAAAACACATTCATAAGATGCATTCACAAATCACATTTAACAGAAAGTTTTAACACAAATTATCTCAAATCATAAAACTAGTGTTCAATAAGTTACAAATTATGTTTTCAGTAATTTGAGTAATCCGACGAACCCCAGGAGAGAGAGAGTGGAAAAAATTAAGGGATGATGAACCAAGTATTACCGGCGGTTGACGGTGGTCGTTGGTGGCCGACCAAACAGCAGCCGTTCTGCAGAAGATGACCGAATTGAGGACGAAAAACAACAAGGCATCAGAGGACGTCGGAGAATTGAGGACGACAACACGTTGGACGATCGAACGACAATCGTTCTGCTAGAGACCAACAACAAAGATGATGGAGTGCCGGAGGATTCGGTGTAGCTCAGTCGCATGTAAGCTTTGAAGCGGAAAACCCTTTGATGAAAGAGAGTTGGTGGGAAACTGGAATCATATATTTGTGGGTTTTGTTTTATGATGTTGAATTTTTAATTTTCAGATTTTTTTTAAAGTTTTGGCAGCAACAAAATCGTTGCACTAAAATGTGAAACGTGTAGTAACAACAAAAGTCGTTGCAATAGACATGTATAAACATAAGTAACGATGCAAAGTCGTTGCAATAATTATAGACAAATTTAGCTACAACTTGAATCGTTGTTATAAAAGGACCTAGAATGTTCTAAACCCCGCGCTTATGTAATTGGGGGAGGGAAATGAAAACTTATCTATTGCAACAACTTTGTCGTTGCTAAAGCGCATTTTTAGCAACAACTTTTATGTCATTGACAAAACGTTGTTGCGAAAAATGGATTTTTTTGTAGTGTTTTAATATTTTATTTAGATTTGGAATATGATTTTTATTTGTGGTGTTGTAGTATATTTATTTAATTAAATCTTATGGAGTTATTATTATTATACATTCTGGGTTTTAGTTATATAAAGATTTATTGAGTATTTACCCAAAATAAGAAAAATTGAATTGTTGCGTTTTATCAATTCGGGGCGGTTCCTTTTACTTTGTTAGCCTTTATCGGTTTAGTTGTCAGTATAGTGAGAAACAAAAACCCACCCAAGTGATTCTCTCATTCCCGTGAAAGCAACCCTAAAAACCCTCGACTCCTTCAAACCCCCCAACCCCTGTAATCCTCCCTCTCCCTTCGCACCTCCTTTTCCTTCAGCCACCGGACGCCTGGCTGGCCAGTGTTTTCCCCTAAGCTCGTCGGAAGCTTCAACTCCCCTCGCTGCTGCGACTGTTGCGCGACGGCGCCGCCCTCTCTTTTGCTCGCGTCTCTCCTCTTTACACGCAGATTACTCGCGGTTGGTGATGCGGCGATTGTTGGTGTTTGCCGGTGGATGGCAGTCATCAAACGGTTGTTGATTGTGGTTGGTAGTGATGTCGTCGGTGTTTCCTCTGCCCTGTACTCATTCACTGCCGATGTTGTCGCCTTGCCTTTGCCACCGTCACCGCCGACGTGTGTTGGTGGTTCGGAGAGAACCATAGGTACTAACCTTTTTATGATGTTGTCGTTTCTATTGTTCGTTGTTGATGTAGCTATTGTTCGTTGTTGCTGCTGTTATTGAGTGTTGTTGTTGCGTTGTCGTTATTGTTGTTATTCCAATGGTGTTGTTGATATGTTGTTGTTGTTGCGACAGTTGTGTTGTTGTTCTGTCATTGTAATTGTGGTGAATGTTGTGGAGTAGTAGTTATGGTGGTTGGAGTTATGATGGTTGCTGTTGTGATGGTTGTTGTTAGTTGTGTTGTTGTATTGTTGTTGTTGTTGTTCTGTTATTGTGCTTAATGTTATGTTGCTTGTGTTGATAGTATTACTATATTTTGGTGGTGTTGTTGTGCCACTGCTTTTGGGGTGTTGTTGTTGCTGCTCGTGTTCCCCCCTTGTGATGATGCTACTGCTGCTAGTGCTCTGTGTTGCTGCTTTGTCGGTGCAGTTGTTCATTTGTTGTTGCCGTTTGTTTGTGGTGGTGTTGCTGGTGTTGTTATTGCTCTTAGTGGTTGTGGTATGCGTTGTGATTGGAGAAACAACCTTGGTAAGGTTGTAATTTCTTAATGGATGATGGTATAGTTAAGTTTTATCTCATTTTCATATTATTAAAATTAGTTGCTTGCTTGTTTAGTAAAGTTGTTAGTTGAGTTGAGATGGTTTAGTTTGATAATTTAGAGTTGTAGTTATGAATTTAGAATCTAGGAAATTCGAATGCTAAAGTGGAGGTAATTCCTAGATAGAGAATTGGTTATGGATTCGCTTTGTAGTTTAGATTAGTTTAAGGATAGTTATCAATTATCGTTATCTTATGAGGTAAATTATTGGAGAACGATTATGGAGTTTGAGTCTCATTTGGAGATGAAGATTAATGAAGGAGGTTATATTGTTCAAATTTGGAATGCGTATGAGGTAACTTTTATGTTCAGTAAAATAATTTACTCATGCCCTTCCGTGTGGATCTTTATTCTATTTTTGATACTTAAGTTCGTACTATGGCAATAGTTATGAATGTTGTTGAACCCTAGTTTTGATGATGACAAAGAAACAAAGATGCAAACTAAGTAGTGAACTAATGAGTTATTTAAGTGTATGATGTTTAAGGTATCAATGAAAGGAACTGTTACGAAGTCAAGGAAGAAGTCAAGAGAGGATTTCAAAGGCTAAGTAAAGAATTTTCTATAAGTTGATACTGGAGCAAGCATTGGATCAAGAAAATAAAAGCTAGGCTTTTATTTTCTAGTTCCATTGTAAAGGAACAAAGTAAGGATGGTAAGGAACAGTGGCAGTTTTATTTGAGAATGAGAGTTTGTTCCTTTTAAGGAACAAACTAAGTGGCACTAAACGAATATGTTAAAGGAACTTGTTTATAAAAGGAACTAGACTTAGGCGTGCAAAGTATAACGGTACAATTATGAATTGAGTAAGTCATGCCTAAATAATAGGAAATTAGTTTTTATTAAATGAAAAATCAGTTTTAAATAGAAAATCTTTATAGGAAAAGATTTGTTTTTCGAAAATAAAATAAAAAATAATTATCCGGTTTTATAAAGATTTGTTAAAGATATATTTTCTTAAAGATTAAAAATTCAGTTTTAATAATAAACTGTTTTTATATTAACTGATTTTCGGATAAACTCAAGAAACTCCTAATCTTTAGGATTGTGGCTAAAATATATCCACGTTCAAATAGATCATGGGATCATGGGACATGATGAGAAACGTGTTCCTTAGGGGAAGGAACATCATGGGTTAATGGACTTAACATGAATCGAGTTTTAACTCCCACGTTCTTTGTGATTGTCACTATAAATATTGAAGTCTAAATAAGTTCCAAAGTGTGTCTGACTAAGTAATTAAGTGAGTTTAACTAATTAAGTGTCAGTGCCTTCATTCTCTCATAATAGCCATTTGTTCTTTGCTTTCTTACTCTAATTCCACTAAGCTTATTTCGATCAATTGTATTTTGGTTTTTGGGGTAAGGGAACTTTGAGTGAAGTTCTGTAAGAGAGGCTTTGAGTTAAGCTTGTATGAGTGAGAAAACTTCGAGTGAAGTTGAGAGGAACTACTGTTAAGGGAACAGTGGCTCAGGAACTTGAGTTTAGGAACTCAAGGTGTGGCTCGAGTTAGAATTAGGTTGTAACAAAGTTGTTTGGCCTAATTAGTGAAAGAGTTGAGTTTAAAATCCCTAGTGGTCGAGGTTGTTTCTTCTTGTTGGGCCCAAGAAGTTTTTCCTCGTAAAAATCCCTTGTGTTCCTCTAGCTTGTTTATTCGTTTAAGTTTTAATTTCCGCAAAAAGTTACGTTTATTTCTACACCTACAATTCACCCCCCCTCTTGTAGTGTTCCTAGGGAAATAACAATTGGTATCAGAGCAGAACTCACGTAAGATAGGAAACCCTATTGAGAAAAAGATCCAAGGAACAATGAATACCACCGAGAAACTTGAAGAAGGTTATTCCACTCAAAGGCCTCCTATGTTCAATGGGAAGTACTACAACTATTGGAAGAACCGCATGGAGATATTCATCAAAGCTGAAAACTATCAGGTATGGAGAGTCATTGAAGTTGGTGATTTCGAAGTCACAACTACAAATGACAAAAATGAGGTAACTCTAAAACCCCTCTCTGATTATGACAAATCTGATTTTGAAAAAATGGAAGTAAATGCCATGGCTATTAAACTGTTGCATTGTGGACTTGGACCCCATGAACATAATAGGATCATGGGATGCAAATCCGCAAAGCAAATATGGGATTTACTAGAAGTAACCCATGAAGGAACTAATGAAGTTAAAAGATCAAAATTGATTTACTTATGAATCAATATGAACTGTTCTGCATGAAATTAAGAAAGCATCCGAGACATGTTTACTCGTTTTACTAACATTATTAATGAGTTGGCTTCTCTTGGAAAGTTTATTTCATCTGAGGAACAGGTTCGAAAGGTTCTTAGGAGTCTTCCTAAGGACAGATGGATGGCAAGTCACTGCTCTCAAGAAACAAAAGACTTCACTAAGTTCAACTTAGAACAGCTGGCAGGGTCACTTATGACTCATGAGCTTCACCTTGATACTGAATATGGTGAAAGCTCCAAATCAAAATCAATTGCTCTCAAAGCAGATGATGAAGATGATTCGGATTCAGAAGAAGAAGAAGCACCTCATGGTTCAAAATTTCGAAAGATGTAGGAACATGAAGAATGGAAACTTCAAAGGTAAAACTAAGAAATTTTCTAACAAAGCTGCTTGTCATAAATGTGGTAGTACAGATCACTTCATCAAGGAATGTCCTCTTTGGGAAAATGACAAAACCAAAGAAAGGAACAAGGAACGCTTTGCTGAAAGGAACAAAGAATCAAAGCACCTTTCTCTAAGGCAAATGTGCGCAAAGCTATGATAGCTGCTTGGGGAGATTCAGAGACGGAAGAAGAAGAGGAACAACAACTGAAGAAACAGCAAACCTTTGCCTCATGGCAAACACTGACGAAAAAGAAGATGAAGAAAAAGTTGAGGTAAGTCAACATGGTCTTGAGTCAGACTTAGATGTAAAACTAGGCTGAAATATATGATCTTCTTTATGATGCAATTCTTGAATGTAGAGATGAACGTGAAAAACGTAAACAAACGGAACAAGCCTTAAAAGTCTGCAAGGAACACATAGAATGGCTTAAGAAAATGAGAACAGTTTGAAACAAGATTCTTTGATTTATTTTGATAAAAACTTAAAAATCAAAGAATATTAGAAGTTTGAAAAATGAAAATTATCTAATTAATTTAGAGATTTCACACTTGAAGGAGTTTGTCCCTGTTCTGAGTTCCTTTGATATAAGATCAACCCTTTGAAAGGATACAGATCTGAGATTGAAAATTGAATAAAGAGAAAAATTTTTAAAGGAACAGATCTGTAATCTTAAAAAGGAACTGGTTGTCGCAAGGAACAGAGGCAAAATCATGAAAGTTCCTAAGTGGATTGAGAAACCACAGACCAAGAGAAGAGAAGGTCTTGGTTTTGAAAACTACAAGAAAAGGAACAAGACAAAGAAATATGTTGATCTACCTAGTGATAAATTTTGTATGTATTGTGGAAGGTAGGTCATTACATAAATCAATGTCAACTAAAATCTGAGATGATTGGAAAAATGTGAAATAAGTAAGAAAAAATGGGTTGTCAAAACAAATCCTAGTCAAGAACAGGAACCCACGAAAGATGGGGTTCCTACAACTAAAACCTAGTTGATTTTTGCAGGTTGGAGTGAGGGGGAACAACACATGGTATCTCGATAGTGGTTGTTCCAAGCACATGACAGGAGACAAAACTAAGTTTCTCTCACTCACAACCTATGAAGGTGGAAGTGTAACATTTGGTGAATAAGAAAGGTAACATAGTTCCATGGGTAAGGTTGGTAAGTCACCACTACACTCCATTGAAAATGTATTTTTAGTTGAAGGTCTAAAACATAATTATTGAGCATTTCTCAATTCTGTGACAAGGAAATACTGTAAAATTTGATAAAAAAAATGCTTGATCATCAACATTAAAACTAAGAAGGTTATCTTGGAAGGAACAAGGAAAGGGAACACATACATTGTGGATCTAGACCTTGTTCCTCAAATCAATTTAACTTGTCTTAGTGTTATTGAAGATGATTCACTTCTTGGCACAAGCGTCTAGGACATGCTAGCTTTTCATTACTTGAGAAACTTAGATCAAAAGATCTTGTTTTAGGATTACCATCCATAAAATTTCATATTGATCAAGTTTGTGATGCATGTGCACGAGGTAAGCAAGTAAGATCCTCTTTCAAATCTAAAACGATTGTAAGTACCACTAAACCATTAGAATTAATTCATATGGACTTATGTGGACCCATGAGAATTCAAAGCAGAAGTGGAAAGAGGTATGTACTTGTTATTGACTACTCTAGGTATACTTGGGTTATTTTTCTCACTAGTAAAGATGAAACTTATGATGAGTTCCTTGTCTTTGCTAAAAGAGTTCAAAACTTAAGTGGTCATAAAATAATGCACATTAGATCAGATCATGGCAAAGAATTCAAGAATTATAAATTTGATGACTTAAGCAGAGATAATGGCCTAGATCATAATTTTTCTGCCCCTAGAACACCACAACAAAATGGTGTTGTAGAAAGGAAAAATAGAACTTTGGAGGAAATGTCTAGAACCATGTTAATTGCTAGTGAACTTCCAAGGAACTTTTGGGCTGAAGCTGTTAATACTGCTTGTCACATAATTAATCGTGCCATGATGAGACCTATCATTAATAAACTCCTTATGAACTTTATTTTGGAAAGAAACCAAATATACCTATTTTAGAACATTTGGCTGCAATGTTATGTGCATAATAATGGAAAAGATAATCTTGGAAAATTTGATGCAAGGAGTGATGAAGCAATATTTTAGGATACTCTCACATAGTAAAGCTTATAGAGTATATAACAAGAGAACTATGTGTGTTGAAGAAAGCATTCACGTAATCTTTGATGAATCTGACAAATACAATCCAAGCATACAGGTTGATGACTATGAGATTGGGTTGGTACAACCAAGTGAGAAGAATGCAGATTCACAAGAAGAAGAAGAAGTGAAAGAGGAAAGGAACGAGGAATTTGAAAAATAAATCAATGAGATCTGTTCTCAGAGAGATGTTCCTGTTCCTCAAGGAGGAGAAGATGTTCCTGTTCCTGAAAATGAAGGAACTGAGTCCACCGAGGCTATCAGAGGAACAACTGATCAGAGTTCCTCATCTACTCAAGGAACTCATGAGGAACAACATGTTCCTATAAGAGAGTTTCAACCAAAACCTTGGAGACAACAAAAGTCACATCCAATGGAACTCATAATCAGCGACATACCAAAGGTACGCAAACTAGATCTCAGTTAAGGAACTTTTGTGCATTTCATGCGTTCCTATCAATGATGGAACCAAGAAATCATGAAGAAGCCTTAACTGACTCTGATTGGATTATTGCTATGCAAGCTGAATTAAATGAGTTTGAAAGAAACAAGGTATGGCATCTAGTTCCCTCATCTAAACAACAAAAAGTAATTGGCTTAAAGTGGGTGTTTAGAAAAAAACTAGATGAATATGGAACCATTGTCAGGAACAAAGCTAGACTTGTAGTAAAAGGTTATAATCAACAAGAAGGAATAGATTATGAAGAAACCTTTGCTCCTGTAGCTAGATTAGAAGCCATTAGAATTTTAATTGCATTTGCTGCTTACATGGGTTTAAATTATATCAAATGGATGTTAAGTGTGCATTTCTAAATGGCTATCTAAATGAAGATGTACATGTTGAACAACCCACAGGGTTTGAAAATAATAATCTCCCAAATCATGTCTACAAGCTTGATAAAGCTCTTTATGGGTTAAAACAAGCACCTAGATCATGGTATGAGAGATTATCAAAGTTCCTTTTAGAAAACAATTTTAAAAGAGGAAAGGTTGATAAAACCTTGTTCCTAAAATCTAAAGGAACTGATTTTGCTTGTTCAAATATATGTTGATGACATCATATTCGGAGCTACTAATGAAACATTGTGCAAAGAATTCTCAAGTCTCATGAGTAATGAATTTGAAATGAGTATGATGGTGATTAAATTTCTTTCTTGGACTACAAATCAAACAAACTGAAAAGGAATAATTGTTCACCAACAAAAATACATAAAGGAACTATTAAAGAAATATGGCCTCGAAAACTCAAAGATAAATCACACTCCTATGGGAACTTCAACTAGATTAGATGAAGACTCCATAGGAACAAGTGTTGATCAAACAAAATATAGAGGAATGATTGGTTCACTTTGTATCTAACTGCTAGTCGTCCAGACATAGCTTTCAGTGTTGGTTTGTGTGCTAGATTTCAAGCAAATCCAAAGGAGTCTCACCTTACTGCTGTGAAGAGAATTCTTAGATATCTTAAAGGAACAGATGATCTTGGACTCTACTATCCAAGAAGTGATACATTCGAACTAAAAGGATATGCAGATGCAGATTATGCTGGAGATCTTGTAAATAGGAAAGCACCTCAGGTATGGCACAATTCCTTAGTCATAGTTTAGTTTCTTGGAGTACCAAGAAACAAAACACAGTTGCTTTATCCACTGCTGAAGCAGAATATGTAGCTGCTGCTGCATGTTGCTCTCAAATGCTTTGGATAAAAAAACAACTTAGTGACTATGGAATAAACTTTGATTGTGTTCCTATTTATTGTGATAATACTAGTGCTATTAGTATTTCTAAAGATCCAGTACATCATTCAGAGTTAAACATATACATATCAGACATCACTTTTTAAGAGAAAATGTTGAAAAAGGTTTGATTAAACTTGAGTTTTGTCAAACTGAGAATCAGATTGCTGATTCTAACTAAGCCTTTGCAAAGAGATAGATATGAAAAATTAAGGCTTGAGTTAGGGTTAATAAAAATTAAGTGATTGTTCCATGTCATTCCCCCATGCTTGAATCAATTTGAGTGACTTTGTGTGCTAAAAATAATTGTGTTTAATTGCCTAAGACCATTGCAAATTGGAATGTTACAAAACATAAACATGAATTCAAAGGAATTAAACAACTCACAAATGTCACATAATACTCCCCTTACTGTTCCTAAGGTTAAGAAACATGCATGATTGAAGGACATTGATATGTAGCATTAGTTGTTCCTATAGCACAAGTTCCTTAGCATTTATTTTTTCAAAAATTAAAACTCATAAAAATCCGAAAAATCCGAAAAATCCCAAAATAAAAGGAATCAGATTTAATTAAATCTTGATTCTTATTTATCATCTTTTCGTTTTCTTTTTCTTTTTATTTTTATTTGTTATTTTTTTCCCGCGTGTCAAAGACACTATTACATGCAAACTCCCTCCTTAATTCACCATTATTAGAAACCGTGTTCCTCCAACCTTTCATCTTCACCATAGCCGAAAAATTCATCACACCTCTTCATACTCCATAAAACCTCAACTCTTCCTAAATCATGGCAAGAACCTCACGCAACTCTCCTTTTCCAACATCCAAAAATTCCAATCCTCAAAAATGGAAAATTCTCCTTCTCCTACCAAAACCCTTGAAATCGACCAAATCAAGAAACCCCCATGAATGAACAACAATTAGAATGTCCAAGAAGAAGCTTGCGAAGAAGAAAATTAATTGGGGAAGATGATGAAGAAGAAACCCCTAAACAAACACAGGAAGAAGAAGAAGTTACGCCTGTTCCTTCCAAAGGAACTGTTTCTTCATCTTCCAAGAAACGGGTTGAAAGAAGCGAATCTAGGTATGTCTTGGGTTTTTGTGTAGATCTAGAATGGGCAAATCGAGTAGAATTTCATGAATTAATTACCATTCTAAAGGAACAGGGCATGGAATTCTTGTTTGAATTCGCCTTTAACAACGCACTTGTTCCTTTAGCAATGGACGAATTTTGTGCAAATTTTACAAATGATAATGGACTATGCACAACTGAGGTTAGAGGAAAGAAAATTAAGTTTAATCAAGCCGCGTTGGGCAAAGTTTGGGAAGTTCCTTGCAAAGGAACCGATTTATATTTTAAACGGAAAGGAACTGTTTCTTTTCCGAATTTTCCTCATGACAAAATTGTGGAATATTTTGGAGGAACTGCTGGACAGAATAAAATAAACCATAACCTACTCTATCCCCTTCACAAAGTCTATTCAACTTAGTATGGAGAGCACTCATTCCTCGCACTGAAAAGAGGAATGAAGTGGGTCTCTTAGACATGTCTACATGTCTGTTTAGACCACCACATACAATTCAATTTCCCTTCTCTCTTTATCCAACATCTTACCCATTGTATCGAAAATCACTGTGTTATTGGTTATGGAACCCTAATTAAATCTCTACTTCATCACTTTGAAGTAAGACTCATTGGATGGCCTACTTTAGGAGTAAAACAAGGGAACATCTTGAATGAGAAGACTCTTAATGGACTTGATCTTTCTGTCCAAGAAGGAGTACTCATTCAAGGGAGAATAGCTCCTAGTTCCTCAAGCAAAAGGAAAATGCCTAAGGTAGACATAGAGGAACAAAGATGATGATGTTATCTTGGAGGAACATGTTCCTAAGCCGGAGGAACCGAAACCAAAGAGGCGCAAACACATTGCCAAAAATCCTACCCCTCCTGTTCCTCAGAGAGTGAGGAAGAGCAATCGTTTGAAAATTGCTCCTACTGTTTCTGTTCCTTCTAACAAGGACTCCCCTTTAGTCCTTTCTGATGCTGAGGAACAGGAACCCTCCACTATCAAGGGATCCACTCCACCACCATCACCAAAGCTATCTGTTCCTTTCACAAAACTGACCTCCATTTCTCCCTCATCCTTTTCTGTTCCTTCCAGCTTTGAGCAGATGAAGGATGAAATAAAAGGACCTAACCCTTTTGCTTCCACCTCCACAACTCTTCCACCAACACCACCATTTCTTCCTCCCCTTTACAACCCTTCTCCATCTGTTTCCACTCCCGGAACTGATGAGCCTTCCATTCAACCTCCCCCAGTTCCTCCACAAAATCATCCTTCTGCCTCAGGTTCCAAGGGTAAGGAACAAGAATCTCCGGTGACTGTAGCTGGGTTAATGATGTTTGTCTTCCTGCTCAACACATGATAAAATTTTATAATCACCTTCACTGGACTTTGGATGCTAAAACTGACAAAATGATGAGTCTTATGAAGATTCTAAGTGATACGGTGATTGCGCAACAAAAGAAGATGGATATTATGGCCCTAGCTTGGAGGAGTTGAAGGAACAAGTTGGTGTAAATCATGGGGGGTAATGAAGAAGTAGAGGATGTGGTTGAAGAAGAGTTGTAGAGGAACACCATTCCCCTTCCCTTTCTTAGTTTTTTTGTTGTTGTTGTTGTTCCTGTTTCCTTTTCAAGGAACACGACTTTTGTTTAATCCTTTTTCTTTTCTTTTTGTTTTTGTTATGGAACAAGTGCTATATATATAACAATGACTTTTGCTATTATGTCTGTGTTTACTGTTTTGCATAATTTCTTCCTTGGAATGGCTAGTATTATGTGATTGATGTTTGAGCAAGTTTACTCTTTGAAATTCTAACTTAACCACCAATGGTGCTTGCATATGGTCTTAAGGTGTTAAATCAATTCATCAATACATGCAGAGTCTATTCTTTTTTAGGATGACAAAGGGGGAAAGGATTTAAGGAACAAACTGTAATAATCTGAAAAATTTGAAAACATTAAAAAAATTAAAAATTAGGATAAGGTAAATGAAAAATCAAAAATAGGTTAAGGTAAATTAAAAATTGTGTTTTCTTTTTCATTTTCTTCTTTATTGTTTTATCATCTTCATTCACTTATATTATTTGTTATTACCTTAGTTTGTACCTTTGTTGTCATCATCAAAAAGGGGGAAATTGTTGAACCCTAGTTTTGATGATGACAAAGAAACAAAGATGCAAACTAAGTAGTGAACTAATGAGTTATTTAAGTGTATGATGTTTAAGGTATCAATGAAAGGAACTGGGAGAATACGAAGTCAAGGAAGAAGTCAAGAGAGGATTTCAAAGGCTAAGTAAAGAAGTTTCTATAAGTTGATACTGGAGCAAGCATTGGATCAAGAAAATAAAAGCTAGGCGTTTTATTTTCTAGTTCCATTGTAAAGGAACAAAGAGATGGTAAGGAACAGTGGCAAGTTTTATTTGAGAATGAGAGTTTGTTCCTTTCTAAGGAACAAACTAAGTGGCACTAAACGAATATGTTAAAGGAACTTGTTTATAAAAGGAACTAGACTTAGGCGTGCAAAGTATAACGGTACAATTATGAATTGAGTAAGTCATGCCTAAATTATAGGAAATTAGTTTTTCTAAAATGAAAAATCAGTTTTAATAAAGAAAATCTTTTTAAGAAAAGATTTTATTTTTCGAAAAATAAGAAATAAATTATCCGGTTTTATAAAGATTTGTTTAAAAGATAATATTTTCTTAAGATTAAAAATTCAGTTTTAATAATAAAATCTGTTTATATAAACTGATTTTCGGATAAACTCAAGAAACTCCTAATCTTTAGGAGTTGTGGCTAAAATATATCCACGTTCAAATGAGATCATGGGATCATGGGACATGATGAGAAACGTGTTCCTTAGGGGAAGGAACATCATGGGTTAATGGACTTAACATGAATCGAGTTTTCCCACGTTCTTTATGATTTCACTATAAATATTGAAGTCTAAATGAGTTCCAAAGTGTGTCTGACTAAGTAATTAAGTGAGTTTAACTAATTAAGTGTCAGTGCCTTCATTCTCTCATAATAGCCATTTGTTCTTTGCTTTCTTACTCTAATTCCACTAAGCTTATTTCGATCAATTGTATTTTGGTTTTTGGGGTAAGGGAACTTTGAGTGAAGTTCTGTAAGAGAGGCTTTGAGTAAGCTTGTATGAGTGAGAAAACTTCGAGTGAAGTTGAGAGGAACTACTGTTAAGGGAACAGTGGCTCAGGAACTTGAGTTTAGGAACTCAAGGTGTGGCTCGAGTTAGAATTAGGTTGTAACAAAGTTGTTTGGCCTAATTAGTGAAAGAGTTGAGTTTAAAATCCCTAGTGGTCGAGGTTGTTTCTTCTTGTTGGGCCCAAGAAGTTTTTCCTCGTAAAAATCCCTTGTGTTCCTCTAGCTTGTTTATTCGTTTAAGTTTAAATTTCCGCAAAAAGTTACGTTTATTTCTACACCTACAATTCAACCCCCCCCCCCTCTTGTAGTGTTCCTAGGAAAATAACAAATGTGTTGTTGAAATGTCATTAATTATATGAATACGTAATTGTTTTGCTGGCTTAGTTTATGAACTGAAAAAAGAAATTGGGCAAGGTATGGGTGGAGGACAGTTACTTCTTTTGACCTGGTACGGTCAACTATGCTCCACAACGAACCTTGGAGGCGGTGTTTGTTCAAAGCCTGGACTTGCCACTGATTTGCTTAAGAGAGTGAGCTATGCCAGCGTTGTAATGGAAAGAAGTGATTTGAAATAAAATGTTTGTAATGGGCTGAAGTAAAGGTTACGAGTTTTCACTCATTTTGGAATTTTGTTTGTTTTGTATTTCTTCCCTAAATTTGCAGGTTTGGTGTTGTGAGCTCGGAATTGGAAGTGGAGCAAGATAAAGATGTCGTTGTACATTATGGATTGAGTTTGTATTTCGATAGTTGATTCAGGACTAGTTTATGATATTTTATTGTATATAATATTTGGGAATTTAGTCAAGATATTGTGTACTTAAGGATATTTTTTCGCTGCGACTAAATTTATTTAAGAGTTAATTTTAGTTTATAGATGTTGAGTGTGTTTCGCTAGCAGCCCGGAAGAGCATGATTAATTTTGGATATGATGTGATCTCTATATCATAGTGTAGGGGTTGAATATATGTCTAATGGATTGACTAAAGAGTTAGGTATAAATGAATCAAGCCGTATAAGCGTTTACGCTTACGCGTGTACTATATGAATCCATTTATTTGAATCTCGGATGCGGTTAGCATGGCTCGATCAAGAATTCTCTTCTTAAACTATGTCAAAATGATAGACTTCCTCATCAACAACTACTTGATTCAGCAAATTCAAGGAGGTTGCGTTGTATTACTCGATATGCTTCATTGTAGTTTCTTCGAAGACAAATTCGATTTAAACTTGTTTAATTGTATCTTGTTTTTCTTTAATATCTATTGTAGATGTCGTTTGGCCTTCAATCAATGAAATTTTTCCTTTTTAAAAAAAAGTTAAAAAATAAATGAAAATAAACAAAGATTATTTAATAAGGAAAAGTTATGAATTCAATTTATCACTTTTGCTCTTGGATGCATTCTTTAAAGATTTAATGCTCTTATTAGGGTTTTAGATCAAAGATTTTACTTAAAATCTTCCTTTAGCTCTAGTATTGGTGTTTTTACGTTATGGTACATCAGATTCACCATCATATCGTCCTCATTATAAGTATTAAACCCTCCATATTATTTTATTTTTTTATTTCTCACACTCCCTTGCTTCTCATTGGTTGAAAAATTATTTTCATTCATTGAAGTTCAAGACTCAACAAGAAGATATTGGAATCTAAGATGCGGTGAACAAGGCCCAATCAATAAGGCTCTTCCTAAACTATGTCAGAATGATAGACTTCCTCATCAACAACTGCTTGATTCAGAAAATACAAGGGGCTTGCGTTGTATTACTCGATCTAGTTCAATGTAGTTTATTTGAAGACGAATTTGATTTAAAATTGTTTAATTGTATCTTGTTTTTCTTTAATATCTATTGCAGATGTCTTTTGCCCTTCAATTAATAAAATTTCACTTTATAAAAAGATAAATGAAAATAAACAGAGATTAATTAATACTCAAAAGTTAAGAATTTAAATTATCACTTTTGCTCTTAGATGCAATCTTTAAATATTTAATGCTCTTGTTAGGGTTTAACTTCAAAGATTTTACTTAACATCTTCCTTTAGCTCTAGCATCGGTTTTTTGACCTTAGGGTACATCACATTCACCATCATATCATCCCCGTTATAAGTATCAAACCCTCCATTTTATTTTTCAATTTCTCACACTCCCTTGCTTCTCATTGGTTGAAAAATTATTCTCATTGGTTGAAATTTGAAATTCAACATGAAGGTATTGAAATCTCATATGTAGTTAACATGAATGCTCTTCCTCAACTATGTTAGAATGATAGACTTTCTCATCAACTGCTGCTTGATTCAGCAAATACAAGGGAGTTCCGATGTATTACACTATCTAGATCATTGTAGTTTCTTTGAAGACGAATTTAATTTAAATTTTATTAATTGTATCTTGTTTTTCTTTAATAGCTATTGTAGATGTCCTTTGGCTATTAATTAAAGAAATTTATCTTTTAGAAAAAGTTCAAAAATATATGAAAATAATGTGAGAATAATTAATATTAAAAAGTTAACAATTCCATTTATCACTTTTGCTCTTAGATGCAATCTTTAAAGATTTAATGCTCTTATTAGGATTTTAGTTCAAAGATTTTACTTAAAATCTTCCTTAAGCTCTAGTATCGTTTTTTTAGCTTAGGGTACATCACATTCACCATCATATCGTCCCCACTATAAGTATTAAACCCTCCATTTTCTTTTTCAATTTCTCACACTCCCTTGCTTCCCATTAGTTGAAATTTTTTTCTCATTGGTTGAAGTTCGAAACTCAACATGAAGGTATTGGAATCTCATATGCGGTTAACATGGCTCGATCAAGAATGCTCTTCCTAAACTATATCCGAATGATAGACTTCCTCATCAACAGCTTCTTGATTTTGCAAATACAAAGGGGTTGTGTTGTATTACTCGATCTGGTTTATTGTAGTTTCTTCGAAGACAAATTTCATTTAGACTTGTTTAATTGTATCTTGTTTTTCTTTAACATCTATTGTAGATGACGTTTGACATCAATTCTTAAAATTTCTCTTTTTAAAAAAAAGTTATAAAATATATGAAAATAAATAGAGAATAACAAATACTTAAAAGTTAAAAATTCAATTTATCACTTTGCTCTTGGATGCAATCTTTATAGATCTAATGCTCTTATTAGGATTTAAGTTCAAAGATTTTACTCAACATATTCCTTTAGTAGCTCTTGTATCGGTTTTTTTTTACCTTAGGATACATCACATTCACCATCATATCATCCCCACTATAAATATGAAACCCTTCATTTTCTTTTTCAATTTCTCAAACTCCCTTGCTTCCCATTGGTTGAAAAATTATTCTCATTGGTTGAAGTTCGAGACTCAACATGAAGGTATTAGAATCTGAAATATGGTTAACATGTCTCGATGAAGAACACTATTCCGAAACTATGACAGAATGGTAGACTTCCTCATCAACAACTGTTTGATTCAGCAAATACAAGGGGGTTGCGTTGTATTACTCGATCTGGTTCATTGTAGTTTCTTTCAAGACGAATTTGATTTAAGCTTGTTTAATTGTATCTTGTTTTTCTTTAATATCAATTGCAGATGTCGTTTGGCCTTCAATTAATGTAATTTCTGTTTTAAAAAAAGTTAAAAATATAAATGTAAATAAACAGATATTAATTAATACTCAAAAGTTAAGAATGCAATTTATCACCTTTTCTCTCAGATGCAATCTTTAGAGATTTAATGCTCTTATTAGGGTTTAAGTTCAAAGAATTTTCTTAAAATTTTCCTGTAGCTCTAGTATCGATTTTTTTACCTTAGAGAAAACCCATTGGATGATCTATGTTATAGATCATAAGGAGAGAGAAGAAAAAATATAATAAAAAATAAGAAAGAGAAAAAAGAAAGGACAGAAGGAAGATGATCAGATCATCCCAACGATCTGAGCAATGCTTGGTTCGTGAATGAAAATGCTGCAGGAATGGACACATGTCAGCAGGAGATTGAAGGGGGAAAAAATTCACGGCCCACATGTCTAAAATTGCAGCATCTATATTCTATTGCCATATTTACATCAGTTATTTTTGTCTAAAGGTTATATTTACGGTTTTTACACCATATACCCCTGACAAATTTTTTTTTGCACCATATACCCTTTCGACTTTTGAAATTCACCATATACCCCTTACTTTTGAAAAAATACATCAAGTTACCCTTAATGACTAACGGCGTTAAACTCTGTTAGTCATTAACCCCTAATCACTCTCTAATCCTAATTAACTAACCTAAATCTAAATCTAACTCTAACCCTAACCCTAATACCCTAACCCTAACCCTAAACCCATCCCCTACCCTACCCCCACCCTCAACCCCACCCCCAACTCCACCACTGCAGTCCCCCTCCCCACCACCACCGAACCCTCCCTCTCCGCCACCCGCAGCGCCGCAACCCCCTCCCCCTTCCGCCGCCTGCAACAACGCAACCCCTTCCCCTTCCGCCGCCGTCTCCATCACCTCCCTCGCAAACTCGCGCACCCTCCCCCTGTAAAATCGCGCAACCCCCTCCCCCTGTCAAGTTGTATTATGTCAATTGGTGGCTATGGGATGAAATCGGGCTGGGAGGTGCGAGAATAATTGTAATCGGGGAGGTAAGAGGTTTTAGGGGTGCTGCGAGGGTGGTGCGAAGGGTTTCTGGGGTGGTGCGAAGGGTTTCCGAGGTGGTGCGAGGTTTAAAGGGTGTTGCGATGGTGGTGCGAAGGGTTTCTGGGGTGGTACCAAGGGTTCCGAGGTGGTGCAAAGGGTTTTTGGGGTGGTGCGAAGGGTTTTGTTTGGTGATGCGAGGGTTTCCGAGGTGGTGTGAGGTTTAAGGGGTGTTGCGATGGTGGTGCGAAGGGTTTCTGGGGTGGTGCGAAGGGTTTTCGGGGTGGTGCAAAGGGTTTCCGAGGTGGTGCGAGTGTGCGAGGGTGGTGTGCCAGTTTCTCAGAGGTTGTGCTAGGGTGGTGCGCCGGTTTCAGAGGTTGTGGCAGTGTGGCAGTGGGGTAAGGGGTGGGGTGGGGGTGGAGGGGTGATGTGGCAGTGGGTAAGGGGTGGAGGGGATGATGTGGCAGTGGGTAAGGGGTTGGGGTAAGGGGTGGAGGGGATGATGTGGCAGTGGGTAAGGGGTTGGGGTAAGGGGTGGGGTGATGTGGTAGTGGGGGTGATGTGGCAGTAGGGGGAAGGGGTGTGGGTGATGTGGCAGTGGGTGATGTGGCAGTGGGGTAAGGGGTGGGGATTAGGGTTTAATTTAGGTTAGTTAATTAGGGTTAGAGGGGATTAGGGGTTAATGACTAACGAAAGTCTAACACCGTTAGTCAAAAGGGTAAGTTGATGTATTTTTCGAAATGTGAGGGGTATATGATGAATTTTGAAAGTTGAAAGGGTATACGGTGCAAAAAAAAAAATTGTCAGGGGTATATGGTGAAAAAACCGTTATATTTATGTGTTAAATATTTTTTTTTTTTTTTTTGAAATATGTCACCAATAGTTACTTTTTTTGTCTACAAATAAACATCAATATTGATTTACTTCCACCCATCAATATTATTAGCTTAATTATCATATTAAGTAATTAAGTAAATTATTATCATTAATTTTTTTTTAATATTTTTTAATTACAAAAACATAAATATTCTAAGTCAATCATCATTATTGATTATTAAATAGTTCATAATAAATAAATAAATAATAGGATGAAAAGGAAAGTGAGGAGAGAGAATATATGATGGGGTATGGTAAAAGGTAGGAAAAAAATATAAAGATCTAAAATTGTAGATCATCCATTGGGAGTAAGGAGATCATAAAAATTATTTGTAGATCATCAATGAGGTGGAAGAGAGATGAACTATTTAAATATTTGATGATCCGAAATTTTGGATCAACAATTGTGTATGCTCTTAGAGTACATCACATTCACCATCATATCGTCGCCACTAATAAATATCAAACCCTCCTTTTTTTCAATTTCTCACACTCCCTTGCTTCCCATTGGTTGAAAAATTATTCTCATTGGTTGAAGTTCGAGACTCAACATGAATGTATTAGAATCTCATATGCGGTTAGCATGGCTCGATCAAGAATGCCCTTCCTAAACTATGTCAGAATGATAGACTTCTTCATCAACAGCTGCTTGATTCAGCAAATACAAGGGGGTTGCACCCTATTACTCGATCTGGATCATTGTAGTTTCTTCGAAAATGAATTTGATTTAAACTTGTTTAATTGTATCATATTTTTCTTTAATATCTTTTGTAGATGTCGTTTGGCTTCATTTAATGAAATTTCTATTTTTAAAAAAAGTTAAAAAATAAATGAAAATAAACAGAGATTAATTAATACTTAAAAGTTAAGAATTCAATTTATTACTTTTCTCTTGGATGCAATCTTTATAGATTTAATGCTCTTACTAGGGTTTAAATTCAAAGATTTTACTTAGAATATTCCTTTATTAGCTCTAGTATCGATTTTTTTACCTTAGGATATATCACATTCACCATCATACCGTCCCCACTATAATTATGAAACCCTTCATTTTCTTTTTCAATTTTCACACTCCCTTACTTCCCATTGGTTGAAAAATTACTTTCATTGGTTGAAGTTCGAAACTCAACATGGAGGTATTGGAATCTCAGATGCGGTGCTCTTCCTAAACTATGTCAGAATGATAGACTTTTTGCTCAACAACTACTTCATTCAGCAAATACAAGGGGGTTGCACCGTATTACTGGATCTATTTCATTGTAGTTTCTTCGAAGACGAATTTGATTTAAACTTGTTTAACTGTATCATATTTTTCTTTCATATCTTTTGTAGATGTCGTTTGGCCTTCAATTAATGAAATTTCTATTTTTTAAAAAAGTTAAAAAATAAATGAAACTAAACAAAGATTATTTAATACTTAAAGGTTAAGAATTCAGATAAACCAAAGATTGACTAAGAAAAGGTTCTAGAGAGAGAAACTCTCTTCTCTCTCTAAACCAATGGAACAGTAACCTCCATTGGAACAGTAACCTTCATTGTTTTTCTTCATTGTTTCTCTAGTTTTCTTCTCCACAATCATGTGGTTGCCATGGCAAGGACTGCGAGAGCTCCGGTGAAGAATGGTCAGAACCAGATGAAGTAGAAGGGCCCATCTTCTGGAAAGAGTAATCAGAAAATGAAATCGGTGGATGCTTTAATAGGAGTTTCGGCGTTGGATATTGATAATGAAACTGAGATTATCCAGGAGGAGATTTTATCACCTCGTGCTTCATTACAAGAGTTGCATAAACAATCTGAGATTCGTGTACAGTTTTCGGACTGGTTGGAAACGATTCATCGTGTTGAAGCTAATCAAGCTCCGGACCAGAGTAGAAGAATGGTTAGAATGGAAGGTATTGCTCCTTTACCTATACTTTTTTCTCCTGAATCGGTGGAAAATGAGGTAATATGTGCTGAAAATACTTCAAAGAAGCTTGTTAGGATTGAGATGAGTGACATTCAGCCTGAACTGGATTTCTGGAATTCTGCTATTTACTGTTACATTGTAGGTGCAAACCCTCCTGTTCAGGTAGTAAAAGGGTTTGTAAGGCGTATATGGAGGAATTTAGGGGTGGATAAAGTTGCAATGGTCAAGAAAGGGATCTATATAGTGCGTTTTACCACAGTTGAAAGAAGGGATCAAGTGCTATCAGGAAACTCTGTGTTTTTTTATAACAAGCCTGTAGTGGTGAAAGCTTGGGATTCTATTATTGATATTGTGAAGGAGGATGTAAGAGTCTTGCCTATTTGGGTCCAACTGTCGTTGAACTTCAGATATTGGGGGGAGAATTGCCTTTTTAGGATTGCTAGTCAGGTGGGGAAGCCTATAAAAACTGACCAGGCAACAGCTAGAAGGGATAAGCTGCAGTATGCTCGAGTAATGCTAGAAGTGAAGGTGGATCAGAAATTTCCAGACTCTATTGAGTTCATTAATTAGTGTGATAATATAGAGAAGGTTGGTATATTCTATGAATGGAAACCAGTGCTCTGTAAATCGTGCAATGCTATGGGTCATGCTCAAGAGCAATGCCAAAAGCCTGTGGTGAGGACTGAATGGAGGAAGAAGGAGGTCAGACCTCAAACAGACAATGTGATCTCTGGTAAAGATCCACCTCCAGAGACTAATGTGGAATTTCAACCTGTTAAAAGGCCAGCTAGAAGAAGTTTAAGTGTAGCTCCTGGTCCAGTAGTGAATAATGGGTTTGAGGTTCTGGTGTCACAAACACATGATACTGAAGGTGCTGAAGCAGTAGTTTGTGTATTAAATGGGGTTGAACAAGAGGATGAAGGGGGTGGATAACCCCCTGAATCTCATGGATAGAATCATTGTATGGAATGTAAGGGGGATCAACAGCCTAGCCAAGCAGAAGGATGTTAAGAAGTTTCTTGGCATGAAGGATGTTGGGCTGGTGAGTCTCCTTGAAACAAAGGTGAAGGCAATCAATATGGGTAGCCTTTACCAAAATGTTTTCAGAGGTTGGTGCTTTTCTTCAAACTCTTCTTACCATAGAGGAGGAAGGATTTTAGTTGCTTGGAACTCTAAGAGTTTCCAGGTCGATATTTTGTTTGTTTCTAGTCAGCTTACGCATTGTAGCATCACTGGTCCTGCTGATAAAAAGTTTTTTTGTACCTTCTTGTATGCATTTAATGATGCACATGGAAGAGGTGAAGCCTGGGATGATTTGGAAAAGCTTGTAGACATGTGTAGTGGTCCATGGATTATTCTAGGGGACTTTAATTGTGTTATGAGCAATGAAGAGAGGATTGGAGCTAGGGTTAGACAACAGGATATGGAGGATCTAAGAAAATGTATGGGTAATTGTGGGATGCAGGACCTAACTAGCACTGGTAACTTATACACCTAGAATAATAAACAGGAAGGAGAGAGTAGGGTGTACTCTAAGTTGGACAGGGCTATGGTGAATGATGAATGGTATAGGATGTTTCCTACATCTGCAGCTCACTTTATGCCTGAGGGTTTGTTTGATCACTCTCCTATTGTAATTAATGTATATCCTGTCAGAGAGAACAATAGGAGACCCTTCAAGTATTTTACAATGTGGAGTTCTTCTAGCAGCTTTCTTCAGATTATTCAAGAAGGGTGGAATCAAGAGGTTGAAGGCACACCTATGTATAGAGTGGTGAAAAAGATAAAAGAAGTAAAGCATAGGCTTAAAAAGCTGAATCAAGAAGGGTTTTCTGACATACAAAGTCAGGATATCAAGGCTTTACTGTACCTACAAGATTGTCAAGAGCAACTGAAGGAGAATCCAGGTGATAGGGATCTTAGTGAGGCTGAAAGGAAGGCTGGTGCAGAGTATAGAGTTAAACACCACCAATGTATGTCATTCCTGACTTAGAAGGCTAAGTTGGCTTGGTGTAAGGAGGGGGATGAAAACTCTTCATTGTTTCATAATGCTATTAAAGCTAGAAGGCTTCAGAATACTGTTTATGCAATTCATAACAGTAGAGGTGAGTGGCAGGAGGGGGTAGAGAAGGTCTCTCAAGCTTTTCTTGAGTATTATAAAGATCTACTTGGTACAAGCCTGCAAAACAGGACTGGGGTTAAAGCTGAAATCATTGATATGGGTCCTAAGCTTCAAGATGATCACATTGCCTTGTTGAACATACCTTATATACCAAGTGAAGTAAAAGCAGCACTCTTCTCTATTGCAGGAGATAAAGCTCCTGGCCCAGATGGTATGGGCTCTCACTTCTATAGAGATACATGGGATGTAATTGGTGAGGAAGTCACACAGGTTGTGCTAAACTTCTTTGATCAAGGTTGTTTGTTGAAGGAACTCAATGCTACCATCCTCACTCTAGTTCCTAAAGTGACCTGCCCTAATAATGTGAGTGAGTTTAGGCCTATAGCCTGCTGCAATGCGTTATACAAATGTATAACAAAAGTGCTTAGCAACAGAGTAAGACTTATATTGCCTGATATCATTGCTGAGAATCAGGGTGCATTTGTGCATAATAGATTCATAATCCATAATATTATGGTTTGTCAGGACATGGTGAGAAGTTATGGAAGGAAGAATGTGAAGCCTAGCTGTCTAATGAAATTAGACATGAGGAAAGCTTATGATACTATTGAGTGGGCCTTCTTGGAAGAGATGATGCAATCTTTGCTTTTCCCCTCCTAAATTCATTCAGTTGATCATGACATGTGTGAGTACCCCTAGATTTTCAGTAATGATCAATGGAAGTATGCATGGGTATTTTGAATCAAAGAGGGGATTGAGGCAGGGTGACCCTATCTCCCCTCTCCTTTTTGTCATTTGTATGGAATACTTGACTAGGACATTGAAGAAAGTGGGGCAGCACCCTAGATTCAAGTATCATCTTAGATGCAAAGGTCTACAGCTGAATCACTTGATGTTTGCTGATGATGTCATACTTTGTTGTGAAGGTGATTTCTACTCTATTTATCTCATGTTGCAGGCTTTCAAGCTATTTTCTATGTCCTCTGGACTGTGCATCAATGAGACTAAATCAGAGTTCTACACTGCTGGTATGATACCTAGTGATGTGCAAAGAATTAAGGATGTATCTGGCTTCTCTCATGGTACTCTCCCATTGAAGTACCTAGGAGTGCCTATATATTCCAAAAAGTTGTCAACCACTGAGTGTTAGGTGCTAGTGGAGAAAATGTCTACTAGAATAAGGATTTGGAGCAGTAGACACTTGTCTTATGCAGGGAGATTACAACTAATTAACTTTGTGCTTATGAGTATACACATGTATTGGGCTCAGGTTTTTGTTCTTTCCAAGAAAGTTCTTAATGAGATTACAAGTATATGCAAAGCTTTTATATGGTATGGGACTTACTACAGCAGTAAACCTAGTAGGGTTAAATGGGAGGACATTTGTAAACCTAAAAGTGAAGGGGGATTAGGCATTAGAGATGCCCATTTGTGGAACAAAGCTGTTATGGCTAGATATGTGTGGGCTTTGGCTACCAAGCAGGATAACCTGTGGATCAAATGGGTCCATGCTGTGTACATCAAAGAGCAGAATTGGTGGGACTACAGACATCCAGTAGGGTGTAGTTGGTATTAGAAACAAGTTTGTGAGGTGAAAGAATGTCTGAAAGCAAAGGTCTCCCTACAGGACCTCACTGGAATGCAGAAATACAGCCTCAAAAGCATATATGCAAAGCTATATGTGGAAGGGGATCATGTAGATTGGGACAAATTTATTTGGAATAGGATTTCTATTCCAAAGCACAGAGCTATTGCTTGGCTGGTGATGAAAAATAGGCTAAATACAGCAGATAGATTGCTGAATTATGGCCTAATAAATGATGATAAATGTCAATTGTGCTCTACAGGCAGAGAAACTCATGAACACTTGTTCTTTCAATGTGATTATTCCAGGAATTGCATTGATCTATTGAGGACTTGGCTGGGAATGGTGAGTCACCAATATGATTTTCATAGAATTGTAAGATTCTGGAGAAACAGAAGAATTTCAAGCTTTAAGAAAAAAAGTTCTGGCTGCTGTGATGAAAGCTGGTGTATACTTCATCTGGTGGGCAAGAAATGAGGCAGTGTGGAATCTTGTTGGTTGGAGGCCTACTCAGATTGTTCAACGTGTGAAAAGTTTGATACTTCTTAGGATTAGCACTGTTATTCCTAAGAAAACTTCTATTGATGATAGAGCTTGGTTTGACTTGCTTAAGAGTAGATAGTTGCTTGATGTAAGAAATTGTTTGTATCTCCCTTGTTTGTTTGTAGCCTCACTTGGTTGTTTTCCCTTCCTTGTAGTTTAGGGGGTCCAACCTAGTTGGTTCGCCTTCTCTTGGAAGTGGTTTAGGTTGTAAACTGCTTGGTTTTATCAATATATCTCTACTTATCTAGCAAAAAAAAAAAAAGGTTAAGAATTCAATTTATCACTTTGCTCTGAGATGCAATCTTTATAGATTTAATGCTCTTATTCGGGTTTAAGTTCAAAGATTTAACTTCAAATATTCCTTTATTAGCTCTAGTATCGTTTTTTTACCTTAGGATATATAATATTCACCATCATATCGTCCACACTGTAATTATGAAACCCTCCATTTTCTTTTTCAATTTCTATCAGTCCCTTGCTTCCATTGGTTGAAAAATTATTCTCATTGGTTGAAGTTCGAGACTCAACATGAAGGTATTAGAATCTCAAATGCGGTTAACATGTCTCGATCAAGAATGCTCTTCCTAAACTATGTCAGAATGATAAACTTGCTCATCAACAACTGCTTTATTCAGCAAATACAAGAGGGTTGCCCTGTATTTTACTCGATCTGGTTCATTGTATTTTCATTGAAAACGAATTTGATTTAAAATTGTTTAATTGAATCTTTTTTTTTCTTTAATATCTATTGTAGATGTTGCTTGGCCTTTAATTAATGAAATTTTTGTTTAAAAAAAAGTTAAAAAATAAATTAAAATAAACAGATATTAATTAATACTTAAAAGTAAAGAATTCAATTTATCACCTTTGCTCTCAAATGCAATCTTTAGAGATTTAATACTCTTATTAGGGTTTAAGTTCAAAGATTTTACTTAATATCTTCCTTTAGCTCTAGTATCGATTTTTTTTACCTTAGGGTACATCACATTCACCATCATATCGTCCCAACTATAGATATCAACCCCTCCATTTTCTTTTTCAATTCTCACACTCCTTTGCTTCCCATTGGATGAAAAATTTTTCTAATTGGTTGAAAAATTATTCTCATTGATTGAAGTTCGAAACTGAACATGAATCTATTAGAATCTCAAATGCGGATAACAAAGCTCGATCAAGAATGCTCATCCTAAAATATGTCAGAATGATAGACTTCTTCATCAACAGCTGCTTGATTCAGCAATTACAAGGGGGTTGCACTATATTACTCGATCTGCTTCATTGTAGTTTTTCCAAAGATGAATTTGATTTAAACTTGTTTCATTGTATCATGTTTTTCTTTAATATCTATTGTAGATGTCGTTTGGCCTTCAATTAATGAAATTTCTCTTTTAGAAAAAAGTTAAAAAATAAACGAAAAATAATTAATACTTAAAAATTAATTATTCAATTTATCACTTTTGCTCTTAGATGCAATCTTTAAAGATTTAATGCTCTTATTAGGATTGAATTTCAAAGATTTTACATAAAATCTTCCTTTAGCCCTAGTATTATTTTTTTTACCTTAGGGTACATCACATTCACCATCATATCGTCCCAACTATAAATATCAACCCCTCCATTTTCTTTTTCAATTTCTCACACTCCCTTGCTTTCCATTGGTTGAAAAATTATTCTCATTGGTTGATGTTCAAGAGTCAACATGGAGGTATTGGAATCTCGGATGTGGTTAGCATGGCTCGATCAAGAATGATCTTCTTAAACAATGTCAAAATGATAGACTTCCTCATCAACAACTGCTTGATTCAACAAATAAAAGGAGATTGCGCTGTATTATACGATCTGCTTCTTTGTAGTTTCTTCGAAGACGAATTTAATTTAAACTTGTTTAATTGTATCTTGTTTTTCTTTAATATCTATTGCAGATGTCGTTTGACCTTCAATTAATGAAATTTTTCTTTTTCAAAAAAAGTTGAAAAAAATAAATGAAAATAAACAAAGATTAATTAATACGGAAAAGTTATGAATTCAATTTATCACTTTTTCTCTTGGATGCAATCTTTAAAGATTTAATGCTCTTATTAGGTTTAAGTTCAAAGATTTTACTTAAGATATTCCTTTATTAGCTCTAGTATCGATTTTTTTAATTTAGAATATATCACATTCACCATCACATCGTCCCCATTATAATCATCAAACCCTCCATTTTCTTTCTCAATTTCTCACACTCCCTTGCTTCCCATTGGTTGAAAAATTATTCTCATTGGTTGAATTTTGTAACTCAAAATGGAGGTACTGGAATCTCATATGCGATTAGCATACCTCGATCAAGAACGCTCTTCCTAAACTATGTCAGAATGTGTAACAACCCGAATCTACAACCAACCTAATTATGAACTAAACACAATGGAAATCCTAATCCGGGCCATTACCATCACGCTCACCACGAGTGTGGACCTCAAAAACGCTTAACTTACTAAACCTTTTAGAATCCAATGAATATATTAGAACCTCTAACTCTAATAGACTATATTAAGTGATCCTCAAATATTTTAAACAACTGGATATGCTATTAAAATTCTACAGAAAATTCGGCAGAGTTCCATTTGTAATACGGACCGCCTAAAACTTAATTTAGGACTCGCGTCCAATTCGTAATCATGTATCTTCAAAATCCAGCAACCCAAACAAGTTCAAACTTTACAAACTTAAACCTTTTTAATTTAATTACAGATTAACTATTATAATATTACAAAGTTGATCGTCCTCGCCGCGATACAAATAGTATAAAGCATACAGCAAACTTCGAACATCGAACCTTCTTCATTATACATTACCTTCATGTACCTGCATATACCGGGCATGTAGTATCAGCCAAACTGGCTGAGCAAGATTTCATACCATAAAGCCAAATATATATGCAGGTAGGATACATTAAACATATCCTACAAATCCTTTTCTTTCAACGGATACAAATAAAATAACAAACTTTATAAAATATTTTCTTTATTTCTTCTCAAAAACAAATACTTTCCTTTTCCTTCTTTGAAATCAAGTCCTTTTTTTTCTAAACAAATCCTTTCTTTCTTTTTCTTTCACGGAGAAAGAGTGATAAATCTATGGAGTAGAACAAATTTTCCTTACCTTTGGGCTAGCTAGGCCCTCCGGATAACTATAGACAAAGACCCCTAGTGTGCACACCCTACATACGGCCAAACCGCAGCAGAAGATCTACATCAGAGGTACTGATCAACGTACCCCCAACTATTTTGTATCTGCAAAGTCGAGACGAACACGACGAAGTTCTAATTCCTTGAGATACCACTTAGGTAATCCCGTCAACTTTCAAAAGATAAAACTATTCGATATATCTTTTTATAATCTTTCCTTTAATTGCAGTTCGAAAACCAAACTTTCTATATGGAGGAACATCCTCCCATTCGATCGATTCTCAACAAAATCGAGATTCTTTAAAAACACTTCTTGTAAACTACAAAAGTTTATTTGAAAACTAAACTTTCGATCTTTAGAGGAATATCCTCTTTATCAAACCAAATCACAATTTTAATACTTTGCTTGTAAACTATAAAAAAAATTGAGTAAGAAATCTTACCTCTTACTAATCACAGCAAAACAACCACCTCCAAAACGACACTTTAATGAACTCGAAAGCTACATAAATAACATATATGTATTCAATAAATAATAATAGACTTGGCTAACTAGTAATGAACTTTAAGTAACTCTAGTTTTATAAAATATGAGCCTCTTACTTCAAATGACATAACTAACTAATACTAACAATACTAAAAATCTCTATTAGTTTATATAAAACCAATACTTAAGTTTCATAATATATATTTAGGTACTCCAAAATCCATTAGGAAACATTCACATGAAAACATTCAAACTTAAAACACTCGAAACTAATATACAAGTTATTAATTTCAGCAGAAACTTAAAATGGACATAATTTCCTCATTTGAACTCCAAATCAAGTGTTTCTTGAGCCTATCTTGAGCAAAATTTTGATACGAACAACTTTTGTGAATAGTATTTTTGCTAAAAATGTTCAGAAACTGTCAAAACATGCAATTTACAAAACTGACCTGTTTTGCTTACAAATTACAACACTTTATTGTTCTACATCGCATTAAGATACAAACCTTGTATTCAATCAAACCTCAAGCCATCCCAACTCATACTAACAAGTTTAATCATCATTTTACCAATCCAAACTAACTATTCTACTCAATCAATTCATGCTCACAACCTTCAAATCAAAAATCCCAATTCAATTTCAATCACAAACAATTAAATCCAATACTACTAGTATAAATCCAATACTTTGTTTTGAAGTAGTAAGAATGGAAAAGAAATCATAAGGTGAAGATTATACCTCGGTAGAATTTGAATCAGATTGATTTGGGTTTCCTTATAAACAGAAATCAAACTGAAAAGAGGTAGCATACATCAGCTACAATACGTTGTAGCAACGCAACAACAGGGGCAGCAACAACTACAACTTTCAGAGAGCATAACTCCTAGCTTCGAACTCCGATTGAAGAAATTTTTGAGCCTAAATTCAATAACTCGAAGAGATCTACAACTTTTATGAAGGAACAAAGACTAAAAATGAGTTCATGTTGCTTGAAATCAACGGACAGAACAGAGCAAAGGAGAAAGAAAATCATGGGACAGTAGTGGCCGGGTTATTCAAGCCACCGGCATCAACAATTTGAGTGAGAGAGATGATGCAATAATAATGAAACTAAAAAATTGGGTTGGGTTTTGGGTTTCTTTTATTTTGTTGAAAATGAAACAAAAGTTTGACAACAAAAGAATAATGTGGCACCTTTATATGAAGCCACGAGAAGGAAAGTAAAGATGATGGGTCGATTTTCTTTCTTTTATTTAAGACACTAATTTGGTTAACAAGATACAACAACTTATACCAAAATATCAATTATAAAATCATATAAGAGAACACCACTTTATAATTGTAACATTGTCGTTCCCTTTTGTCTTAATACATTGAAATCAATCTTACTTATAAAATATCATAATTAGCTTTTCAATTAGTGTACAACCAAATTCAAATTATTTTTTTTTATAAACTCGGGGAGTGTTAATATAATCACGCTAATTATCATACTTAGCAATTAATAAAATGCTCTTTAAAAATAGGAGGATTACAGAATGATAGACTTCTTCATCAACTACTGCTGCATTCAGCAAATACAATGGGGTTGCACCGTTTTACTAGATCTGGTTCATTGTAGTTTTTTCGAAGACGAGTTTGATTTAAACTTGTTTAATTGTATCATATTTTTCTTTAATATTTCTTGTAGATGTCGTTTGGCCTTCAATTAATAAAATTTCTATTTTTAAAAAAAAGTTAAAAAAAATAAATGAAAATAAACATAGATTAATCAATACTTAAAAGTTAAGAATTAAATTTATCACTTTGCTCTTGGATGCAATCTTTATAGATTTAATGCTCTTATTAGGGTTTAAGTTCAAGGATTTAACTTAAAGTACTCCTTTATTAGCTCTAGTATTAGTTTTTTTACCTTGAATATATCACATTCATTATCATATCGTCCCCACTATAATTATGAAACGCTCCATTTTCTTTTCGATTTCTCACACTCTCTTGCTTCCCATTGGTTGAAAAATTATTCTCATTGGTTGAAGTTCGAGACTCAACATGAAGGTATTAGAATCTCAAATGCAGTTAAGATGGCTCGATCAAGAATTCTCTTTCTAAACTATGTTAGAATGATAGACTTCTTCATCAACAGCTGCTTGATTCAGCAAATACAAGGGAGTTGCACTGTATTACTCGATCTGGTTCATTATACTTTTTCGAATACGAATTTGATTCAAACATGTTTAATTTATCATGTTTTTCCTTAATATCTATTTTAAATGTCGTCTGGCCTTCAATTAATGAAATTTCTCTATTAAAAAAAGTTAAAAAATAAATGAAAATAAACAGAGATTAATTAATACTTAAAGTTAATAATTCAATTTATCACTTTTGCTCTTAGATGCAATCTTTAAAGATTTAATGCTCTTGTTAGGATTGAATTTCAAAGATTTTACTTAAAATCTCCTTTAGCTCTAGTATCATTTTTTTAGCTTAGGTACATCACATTCACCATCATATCGTCCCCACTATAAATATCAAACCTTCGATTTTCTTTTTCAATTTCTCACACTCTCTTGCGTCCCATTGGTTGAAAAGTTATTCTCATTGGTTGTAGTTCGAGACTTAACATGGAGGTATTCGAATCTCAGATGCGGTTAACATGGCTTGATCAAGAATGCTCTTCCTAACTATGTCATAATGATTATATTTCCTTCGACAGCTGCCTTATTCAGCAAATACAAGGCGTGTTGCGATGTATCACTCGATCAGGTTCAATGTAGTTTCATCGAAGACGAATTTAATTGTATCTTCTTTTTCTTTAATATCTTTTGTAAATGTCGATTGGCTTTCAATTAATGAAATTTCTCTGTTTGTAAAAAAAGTTAAAAAATAAATGAAAATAAACATAGATTAATCAATACTTAAAGTCAAGAAATCAATTTATCACTTTTGCTCTTGGATGCAATCTTTAAAGATTTAATGCTCTTATTAGGGTTTAAGTTCAAATATTTTTCTTAAAATCTTCCTTTAGCTCTAGTATTGGTTTTTTTTACCTTAGGGTACATCACATTCACCATCATATCGTCCCAACTATAGATATCAACCCCTCCATTTTCTTTTTCAATTCTCACACTCCCTTGCTTTCCATTGGTTGAAAAATTATTCTCATTGGTTGATGTTCGAGACTCAACATGAAGGTATTGGAATATCGGATGCGGTTAGCATTGGCTCGATCAAGAATGTTCTTTTTAAACTATGTCAAAATGATAGACTTCCTCATCAACAACTACTTGATTCAGCAAATACAAGGAGGTTGTGTTGTATTACTCGATCTGCTTCATTGTAGTTTCTTCGAAGACGAATTTGATTTGAACTTGTTTAATTGTATCTTGTTTTTCTTTAATATCAATTGTATATGTCATTTGGCCTTCATTTAATGAAAACTTTCTTTTTGAAAAAAAGTTAAAAATAAATAAATGAAAATAAACAAAGATTAATTAATACGAAAAAGTCATGAATTCAATTTATCACTTTCGCTTTTGGATGGAATCTTTAAAGATTTAACTAGTATTTGAGCTGGGGCGTTGCTCAGGGTTGGTACTGTTTTACAAATTTGATATGCATTTTTTTCAATTCCCATTAAAATATATTAAGGAAAACTCAACATTTAAAAGGTGCACATAAAATAATGTAGACACTTAAAACATTATTAAAAGTTGGTTGAGATGGTAATTATGTCATATATAAGTGCAAGAGGTCACGGGTTCAAATCTTGTTGCAAAGCTAATTTAGCTTTTGTTAATTGACATGACTTGTCACTTGTGTACACATTGAACAATTCTTGTGGAGTAAAGAGGTGCCACATGGTGTGTGTATATTGCGTGGAGGTGACATATGGCGTGTATATATTGTCACACACGCCTTTTAATATATATGTATAGATATATAGATGCTCTTATTAGGGTTTAAGTTCAAAGATTTTACTTAAAATATTCCTTTATTAGCTCTAGTATTGATTTTTTACCTTAGGATATATCACATCCACCATCATATCGTCCCTACTATAATTATGAAACCTCCATTTTCTTTTTCATTTCTCACACTCCATTGCTTCTCATTGGTTGAAAAATTCTTCTCATTGGTTGAAGTTCGAAACTCAACATGGAGGTATTGGCTTGATCAAGAATGCTCTTCCTAAACTATGTCAGAAAGATAGACTTCTTCATCAACAGTTGCTTGATTCAGCAAATACAAGGGAGTTGCGTCGTATGGATCTGGTTCATTGTAGTTTCTTCGAAGACGAATTTGATTTAAACTTGTTTAATTGTATCTTGTTTTCTTTAATATCTATTGTAGATGTCATTTACCCTTCAATTAATGAAATTTGTCTTTATAAAAAGATAAATGAAAATAAACAGAGATTAATTAATACTCAAAAGTTAAGAACTCAATTTATCACTTTTGGTCTTAGATGCAATCTTTAAATATTTAAGGCTCTTATTAGGGTTTAACTTCAAAGATTTTACTTAAAATCTCCCTTTAGCTCTAGTATCGGTTTTTTTACCTTAGGGTACATCACATTCACCATCATATCGTCCCCATTATAGTATCAAAGCCACCATTTTCTTTTTCAATTTCTCACACTCCCTTGCTTCTCATTGGTTGAAAATTTATTCTCATTGGTTGAAGTTTGAGATTCAACATGAAGGTATTGTAATCATATATGCAGTTAATATGGCTTGATCAAGAATGCTCTTCCTCAACTATGTCAGAAAGATAGACTTCCTCATTAATAGCTGCTTGATTCAACAAATACAAGGGGGTTCCGCTGTATTACACGATCAGGTTCGTTGTATTTTCTTTGAAGACGGATTTTTTAAATTTGTTTAATTGTATCTTGTTTTTTCTAATAGCTATTGTAGATGTCCTTTGGCCTTTAATTAATGAAATTTCTGTTTTAAAAAAAGTTAGAAAATAAATAATACAGAGATTAATTAATACTTAAAAGTTAAGAATTCAATTTATCAATTTGCTCTAGATGCAATCTTTAAAGATTTAATGCTCTTACAGGATTTAAGTTCAAAGATTTTACTTAAAATCTTCCTTAAGCTCTAGTATCGTTTTTTTTAGCTTGGAGTACATCACATACACCATCATATCGACCCCACTATAAGTATCAAACCCTCCATTTTCTTTTTCACTTTCTAACACTCCCTTGCTTCCCATTGGTAGAAAAATTATTCTCATTGGTTGAAGTTCGAGACCCAACATGAAGGTATTGGAATCTCGGATGCGGTTAACATGGCTCGATTAAGTATGCTCTTCCTAAAGTATGTCAGAATGATATCTTATACTCATCAACAGCTGCTTGATTCAGCAAATACAAGGGGGTTGCGCTGTATTACTCCATCTGGTTCATTATAGTTTCTTCAAAGACAAATTTAATTTAAACTTATTTAATTTTATCTTGTTTTTCTTTAATATCTATTGTAGATGTCGTTTGGCCTTCAATTAATCAAATTTCTCTTTTTTTAAAAAGTTAATAAGTAAATGAAAATAAACACAAATTAATATTTAAAAGTCAAGAATACAATTTATCACTTTTTCTCTTGGATGCAATCTTTGAAGATTTAATGCTTTTTTTAGGGTTTGAGTTTAAAGATTTTACTTAAAATCTTCATTTAGCTCTAGTATCGGTTTTTTAACCTGATGGTACATCACATTCACCATCATATCGTCCCCACTATAAGTATCAAACCCGCCATTTTCTTTTTTCGATTTCTCACACTCCCTTGCTTCCCATTGGTTGAAGTTCGAGACTCAACATGAATGTATTGGAAACTCAGATCTGGTTTACATGGCTCGATCAAGAATATTATTTCTAAACTATGTCAGAATTATAAACTTCCTCATTAACAGCTCCTTGATTCAGCAAATACATGGGGGTTGCGTTGTATAACTCGATCTGATTCATTGTAGTTTCTTCAAAGATAAATTTGATTTAAACTTGTTTAATTGTATCTTATTTTTCTTTAATATTTCTTGTAGATGTCGTTTGGCCTTCAATTAATAAAATTTCTATTTTTTAAAAAAAGTTAAAAAAATAAATGAAAATAAACATAGATTAATCAATACTTAAAAGTTAAGAATTAAATTTATCACTTTGCTCTTGGATGCAATCTTTATAGATTTAATGCTCTTATAGGGTTTAAGTTCAAGGATTTAACTTAAAATACTCCTTTATTAGCTCTAGTATTAGTTTTTTTTACCTTAGAATATATCACATTCATTATCATATCGTCCCCCTATAATTATGAAACGCTCCATTTTCTTTTTCGATTTCTCACACTCTCTTGCTTCCCATTGGTTGAAAAATTATTCTCATTGGTTGAAGTTCGAGACTCAACATGAAGGTATTAGAATCTCAAATGCAGTTAACATGGCTCGATCAAGAATTCTCTTTCTAAACTATGTTAGAATGATAGACTTCTTCATCAACAGCTGCTTGATTCAGCAAATACAAGGGAGTTGCACTGTATTACTCGATCTGGTTCATTATAGTTTTTTCGAATACGAATTTGATTCAAACATGTTTAATTTATCATGTTTTTCCTTAATATCTATTTTAAATGTCGTTTGGCCTTCAATTAATGAAATTTCTCTATTAAAAAAAGTTAAAGAATAAATGAAAATAAACAGAGATTAATTAATACTTAAAGTTAATAATTCAATTTATCACTTTTGCTCTTAGATACAATCTTTAAAGATTTATGCTCTTGTTAGGATTGATTTCAAAGATTTACTTAAAATCTTCCTTTAGCTCTAGTATCATTTTTTTTAGCTTAGGGTACATCACATTCACCATCATATCGTCCCACTATAAATATCAAACCTTCGATTTTCTTTTTCAATTTCTCACACTCTCTTGTGTCCCATTGGTTGAAAAGTTATTCTCATTGGTTGTAGTTCGAGACTTAACATGGAGGTATTGGAATCTCATATGCGGTTAACATGGCTTGATCAAGAATGCTCTTCCTAAACTATGTCATAATGATATATTTCCTTATCAATAGCTGCCTTATTCAGCAAATACAAGGCGATTGCGATGTATCACTCGATCAAGTTCAATGTAGTTTCATCGAAGACGAATTTAATTGTATCTTCTTTTTCTTTAATGTCTTTTGTAAATGTCGATTGGCTTTCAATTAATGAAATTTCTCTGTTTGTAAAAAAAGTTAAAAAAATAAATGAAAATAAACATAGATTAATCAATACTTAAAAGTCAAGAAATCAATTTATCACTTTTGCTCTTTGATGCAATCTTTAAAGATTTAATGCTCTTATTAGGGTTTAAGTTCAAATATTTTTCTTAAAATCTTCCTTTAGCTCTAGGATTGGTTTTTTTACCTTAGGGTACATCACATTCACCATCATATCGTCCCAACTATAGATATCAACCCCTCCATTTTCTTTTTCAATTCTCACACTCCCTTGTTTTCCATTGGTTGAAAAATTATTCTCATTGGTTGATGTTCGAGACTCAACATGAAGGTATTGGAATATCGGATGCGGTTAGCATTGGCTCGATCAAAATGTTCTTTTTAAACTATGTCAAAATGATAGACTTCCTCATCAACAACTACTTGATTCAGCAAATACAAGGAGGTTGTGTTGTATTACTCGATCTGCTTCATTGTAGTTTCTTCGAAGACGAATTTGATTTGAACTTGTTTAATTGTATCTTGTTTTTCTTTAATATCTATTGTAGATGTCATTTGGCCTTCATTTAATGAAAACTTTCTTTTTGAAAAAAAGTTAAAAAAAATAAATGAAAATAAACAAAGATTAATTAATACGAAAAAGTCATGAATTCAATTTATCACTTTCGCTCTTGGATGGAATCTTTAAAGATTTAACTAGTATTTGAGCTGGGGTGTTGCTCAGGGTTGGTACTGTTTTACAAATTTGATATGCATTTTTTTCATTCCCATTAAAATATATTAAGGAAAACTCAACATTTAAAAGGTGCACATAAAATAATGTAGACACTTAAAACATTATTAAAAGTTGGTTGAGATGGTAATTATGTCATATATAAGTGCAAGAGGTCACGGGTTCAAATCTTGTTGCAAGCTAATTTAGCTTTTGTTAATTGACATGACTTGTCACTTGTGTACACATTGAACAATTCTTGTGGAGTAACAGAGGTGCCACATGGTGTGTGTATATTGCGTGGAGGTGACATATGGCGTGTATATATTGTCACACACGCCTTTTAATATATATGTATAGATATATAGATGCTCTTATTAGGGTTTAAGTTCAAAGATTTTACTTAAAATATTCCTTTATTAGCTCTAGTATTGATTTTTTTACCTTAGGATATATCACATCCACCATCATATCGTCCCTACTATAATTATGAAACCCTCCATTTTCTTTTTCAATTTCTCACACTCCATTGCTTCTCATTGGTTGAAAAATTCTTCTCATTGGTTGAAGTTCGAAACTCAACATGGAGGTATTGGCTTGATCAAGAATGCTCTTCCTAAACTATGTCAGAAAGATAGACTTCTTCATCAACAGTTGCTTGATTCAGCAAATACAAGGGAGTTGCGTCGTATGGATCTGGTTCATTGTAGTTTCTTCGAAGACGAATTTGATTTAAACTTGTTTAATTGTATCTTGTTTTTCTTTAATATCTATTGTAGATGTCATTTACCCTTCAATTAATGAAATTTGTCTTTTTAAAAAGATAAATGAAAATAAACAGAGATTAATTAATACTCAAAAGTTAAGAACTCAATTTATCACTTTTGGTCTTAGATGCAATCTTTAAATATTTAAGGCTCTTATTAGGGTTTAACTTCAAAGATTTTACTTAAAATCTCCCTTTAGCTCTAGTATCGGTTTTTTTTACCTTAGGGTACATCACATTCACTCATATCGTCCCCATTATAAGTATCAAAGCCACCATTTTCTTTTCAATTTCTCACACTCCCTTGCTTCTCATTGGTTGAAAATTTATTCTCATTGGTTGAAGTTTGAGATTCAACATGAAGGTATTGTAATCATATATGCAGTTAATATGGCTTGATCAAGAATGCTCTTCCTCAACTATGTCAGAAAGATAGACTTCCTCATTAATAGCTGCTTGATTCAACAAATACAAGGGGGTTCCGCTGTACTACACGATCAGGTTCGTTGTATTTTCTTTGAAGACGGATTTTTTAAATTTGTTTAATTGTATCTTGTTTTTCTCTAATAGCTATTGTAGATGTCCTTTGGCCTTTAATTAATGAAATTTCTGTTTTAAAAAAAGTTAGAAAATAAATGAAAATATACAGAGATTAATTAATACTTAAAAGTTAAGAATTCAATTTATCAATTTTGCTCTGAGATGCAATCTTTAAAGATTTAATGCTCTTACTAGGATTTAAGTTCAAAGATTTTACTTAAAATCTTCCTTAAGCTCTAGTATCGTTTTTTTTAGCTTGGAGTACATCACATACACCATCATATCGACCCACTATAAGTATCAAACCCTCCATTTTCTTTTTCACTTTCTAACACTCCCTTGCTTCCCATTGGTAGAAAAATTATTCTCATTGGTTGAAGTTCGAGACCCAACATGAAGGTATTGGAATCTCGGATGCGGTTAACATGGCTCGATTAAGTATGCTCTTCCTAAAGTATGTCAGAATGATATACTTACTCATCAACAGCTGCTTGATTCAGCAAATACAAGGGGGTTGCGCTGTATTACTCCATCTGGTTCATTATAGTTTCTTCAAAGACAAATTTAATTTAAACTTATTTAATTTTATCTTGTTTTTCTTTAATATCTATTGTAGATGTCGTTTGGCCTTCAATTAATCAAATTTCTCTTTTTTTTAAAAAAGTTAATAAGTAAATGAAAATAAACACAAATTAATATTTAAAAGTCAAGAATACAATTTATCACTTTTTCTCTTGGATGCAATCTTTGAAGATTTAATGCTTTTTTTAGGGTTTGAGTTTAAAGATTTTACTTAAAATCTTCATTTGCTCTAGTATCGGTTTTTTAACCTGATGGTACATCACATTCACCATCATATCGTCCCCACTATAAGTATCAAACCCGCCATTTTCTTTTTTCGATTTCTCACACTCCCTTGCTTCCCATTGGTTGAAGTTCGAGACTCAACATGAATGTATTGGAAACTCAGATCCGGTTTACATGGCTCGATCAAGAATATTATTTCTAAACTATGTCAGAATTATAAACTTCCTCATTAACAGCTCCTTGATTCAGCAAATACATGGGGGTTGCGTTGTATAACTCGATCTGGTTCATTGTAGTTTCTTCAAAGATGAATTTGATTTAAACTTGTTTAATTGTATCTTATTTTTCTTTAATATTTCTTGTAGATGTCGTTTGGCCTTCAATTAATAAAATTTCTATTTTTTAAAAAAAGTTAAAAAAATAAATGAAAATAAACATAGATTAATCAATACTTAAAAGTTAAGAATTAAATTTATCACTTTGCTCTTGGATGCAATCTTTATAGATTTAATGCTCTTATTAGGGTTTAAGTTCAAGGATTTAACTTAAAATACTCCTTTATTAGCTCTAGTATTAGTTTTTTTTACCTTAGAATATATCACATTCATTATCATATCGTCCCCACTATAATTATGAAACGCTCCATTTTCTTTTTCGATTTCTCACACTCTCTTGCTTCCCATTGGTTGAAAAATTATTCTCATTGGTTGAAGTTCGAGACTCAACATGAAGGTATTAGAATCTCAAATGCAGTTAACATGGCTCGATCAAGAATTCTCTTTCTAAACTATGTTAGAATGATAGACTTCTTCATCAACAGCTGCTTGATTCAGCAAATACAAGGGAGTTGCACTGTATTACTCGATCTGGTTCATTATAGTTTTTTCGAATACGAATTTGATTCAAACATGTTTAATTTATCATGTTTTTCCTTAATATCTATTTTAAATGTCGTTTGGCCTTCAATTAATGAAATTTTTCTATTTAAAAAAGTTAAAGAATAAATGAAAATAAACAAAGATTAATTAATACTTAAAGTTAATAATTCAATTTATCACTTTTGCTCTTAGATACAATCTTTAAAGATTTAATGCTCTTGTTAGGATTGAATTTCAAAGATTTTACTTAAAATCTTCCTTTAGCTCTAGTATCATTTTTTTTAGCTTAGGGTACATCACATTCACCATCATATCGTCCCCACTATAAATATCAAACCTTCGATTTTCTTTTTCAATTTCTCACACTCTCTTGTGTCCCATTGGTTGAAAAGTTATTCTCATTGGTTGTAGTTCGAGACTTAACATGGAGGTATTGGAATCTCAGATGCGGTTAACATGGCTTGATCAAGAATGCTCTTCCTAAACTATGTCATAATGATATATTTCCTTATCAACAGCTGCCTTATTCAGCAAATACAAGGCGGTTGCGATGTATCACTCGATCAGGTTCAATGTAGTTTCATCGAAGACGAATTTAATTGTATCTTCTTTTTCTTTAATATCTTTTGTAAATGTCGATTGGCTTTCAATTAATGAAATTTCTCTGTTTGTAAAAAAAGTTAAAAAATAAATGAAAATAAACATAGATTAATCAATACTTAAAAGTCAAGAAATCAATTTATCACTTTTGCTCTTGGATGCAATCTTTAAAGATTTAATGCTCTTATTAGGGTTTAAGTTCAAATATTTTTCTGAAAATCTTCCTTTAGCTCTAGGATTGGTTTTTTTACCTTAGGGTACATCACATTCACCATCATATCGTCCCAACTATAGATATCAACCCTCCATTTTCTTTTTAATTCTCACACTCCTTGCTTTCCATTGGTTGAAAAATTATTCTCATTGGTTGATGTTCGAGACTCAATATGAAGGTATTGGAATATCGGATGCGGTTAGCATTGGCTCGATCAAGAATGTTCTTTTTAAACTATGTCAAAATGATAGACTTCCTCATCAACAACTACTTGATTCAGCAAATACAAGGAGGTTGTGTTGTATTACTCGATCTGCTTCATTGTAGTTTCTTCGAAGACGAATTTGATTTGAACTTGTTTAATTGTATCTTGTTTTTCTTTAATATCTATTGTAGATGCCATTTGGCCTTCATTTAATGAAAACTTTCTTTTTGAAAAAAAGTTCAAAAAAATAAATGAAAATAAACAAAGATTAATTAATACGAAAAAGTCATGAATTCAATTTATCACTTTCGCTCTTGGATGGAATCTTTAAAGATTTAACTAGTATTTGAGTTGGGGCGTTGCTCAGGGTTGGTACTGTTTTACAAATTTGATATGCATTTTTTTCAATTCCCATTAAAATATATTAAGGAAAACTCAACATTTAAAAGGTGCACATAAAATAATGTAGACACTTAAAACATTATTAAAAGTTGGTTGAGATGGTAATTATGTCATATATAATTGCAAGAGGTAACGGGTTCGAATCTTGTTGCAAGCAAATTTAGCTTTTGTTAATTGACATGACTTGTCACTTGTGTACACATTGAACAATTCTGGCGGAGTAACAGAGGTGCCACGTGGTGTGTGTATATTGCGTGGAGGTGACACATGGCGTGTATATATTGTCACACACGCCTTTTAATATATATGTATAGATGTATAGATGCTCTTATTAGGGTTTAAGTTCAAATATTTTACTTAAAATATTCCTTTATTAGCTCTAGTATTGATTTTTTACCTTAGGATATATCACATCCACCATCATATCGTCCCTACTATAATTATGAAACCCTCCATTTTCTTTTTCAATTTCTCACACTCCATTGCTTCTCATTGGTTGAAAAATTCTTCTCATTGGTTGAAGTTCGAAACTCGACATGGAGGTATTGGCTTGATCAAGAATGCTCTTCCTAAACTATGTCAGAAAGATAGACTTCTTCATCAACAGTTGCTTGATTCAGCAAATACAAGGGAGTTGCGTCGTATGGATCTGGTTCATTGTAGTTTCTTCGAAGACGAATTTGATTTAAACTTGTTTAATTGTATCTTGTTTTTCTTTAATATCTATTGTAGATGTCATTTACCCTTCAATTAATGAAATTTGTCTTTATAAAAAGATAAATGAAAATAAACAGAGATTAATTAATACTCAAAAGTTAAGAACTCAATTTATCACTTTTGGTCTTAGATGCAATCTTTAAATATTTAAGGCTCTTATTAGGGTTTAACTTCAAAGATTTTACTTAAAATCTCCCTTTAGCTCTAGTATCGGTTTTTTTACCTTAGGGTACATCACATTCACCATCATATCGTCCCCATTATAAGTATCAAAGCCACCATTTTCTTTTTCAATTTCTCACACTCCCTTGCTTCTCATTGGTTGAAAATTTATTCTCATTGGTTGAAGTTTGAGATTCAACATGAAGGTATTGTAATCATATATGCAGTTAATATGGCTTGATCAAGAATGCTCTTCCTCAACTATGTCAGAAAGATAGACTTCCTCATTAATAGCTGCTTGATTCAACAAATACAAGGGGGTTCCGCTGTATTACACGATCAGGTTCGTTGTATTTTCTTTGAAGACGGATTTTTTAAATTTGTTTAATTGTATCTTGTTTTTATCTAATAGCTATTGTATATGTCCTTTGGCCTTTAATTAATGAAATTTCTGTTTTAAAAAAAGTTAGAAAATAAATGAAAATATACAGAGATTAATTAATACTTAAAAGTTAAGAATTCAATTTATCAATTTTGCTCTGAGATGCAATCTTTAAAGATTTAATGCTCTTACTAGGATTTAAGTTCAAAGATTTTACTTAAAATCTTCCTTAAGCTCTAGTATCGTTTTTTTTAGCTTGGAGTACATCACATACACCATCATATCGACCCCACTATAAGTATCAAACCCTCCATTTTCTTTTTCACTTTCTAACACTCCCTTGCTTCCATTGGTAGAAAAATTATTCTCATTGGTTGAAGTTCGAGACCCAACTGAAGGTATTGGAATCTCGGATGCGATTAACATGGTTCGATTAGTACACTTCCTAAAGTATGTCAGAATGATATACTTACTATCAACAGCTGCTTGATTCAGCAAATACAAGGGGTTGCGCTGTATTACTCCATCTGGTTCATTATAGTTTTTCAAAGACAATTTAATTTAAACTTATTTAATTTTATCTTGTTTTTCTTAATATCTATTATAGATGTCGTTTGGCCTTCAATTAATCAAATTTCTCTTTTTTTTTAAAAAGTTAATAAGTAAATGAAAATAAACACATATTAATATTTAAAAGTCAAGAATACAATTTATCACTTTTTCTCTTGGATGCAATCTTTGAAGATTTAATGCTCTTTTTAGGGTTTGAGTTTAAAGATTTTCCTTAAAATCTTCATTTAGCTCTAGTATCGGTTTTTTAACCTGATGGTACATCACATTCACCATCATATCGTCCTCACTATAAGTATCAAACCCTCCATTTTCTTTTTTCGATTTCTCACACTCCCTTGCTTCCCATTGGTTGAACTTCGAGACTCAACATGAATGTATTGGAAACTCAGATCCGGTTTACATGGCTCGATCAAGAATATTATTTCTAAACTATGTCAGAATTATAATTTTCCTCATTAACAGTGTTGTATAATATGAGCACTATAAGAGGGGGGGTGAATTATAGTGAGAGAATAAGCACTACTTTTTGCGGAATTAAAAGTAAACTTGGGAACAAACAATGGGAACACGAGAGATTTTACGAGGAAAAACTTCCTAGGCCTAGTAGGAAGAAACAACCTCGACCACAAGGGATTTTAAACAACTTTCCACTATAATAGGCCAAAACAATCCTGATTACAACCTATTACTTTTCTCTCGATTCTCAACTTAAGTCACTCAACTCAAGTTCCCAACGACAGTTCCCAACAACTGACGTTTTCTCTCAAACTTCACTCGAAGTTCCTTTCTCTTTCTCTTTCTCTTTCTCTTTCTTCACTCAAAGCTTTCTCACACTTACAAGAGTTCACTCAAACCCTTTTTCTCAAAAATACACTTTGTAAAACAATGGAAGAGTAATAAAACTCGATTAATGTAAGTATGAATTCTCTTAAGGAAAGGCACTGACACTTTAGATAACTTAAGACAAATTAACTAAGTCAGACACATTTGTGTACTAATAAGTCAGACATTTTCAATATTAGGCGCCTATTTATAGACTTTAAGACAAGACATGATTTCCACTAACTTAGACCATTATCACATGTTCTCCATGATTTCTAATTAATTAATTAAATTAAATTAATTATTCCAATGTCATGTACATCATCCACTAATCCATTACTTCACTTCATAGAAGCAGTAACAAATACGTGGTTTTGCAAACTTGGAGAATAATTAATCTTATTTAATTTAATTAAATACTTGGAGGATAATTAACTTAGCCACTAAATCCACTAACTCCATAAACTGTAGCAGTAAATCATTTAGGCGTGTAAGCTAGAATTTAGGAAATAAATAAATAAAAATCTTTAGCTAGTTTTTAGGAAAAAATCTTTTTCAAAATCTTTTATAAAAACCGGAAAACAGATTTTTTATTTCAAAAAACCGAAACATTTTAAAAACCGGAAATAATAATTTTTCGAAAATAAATCTTTTAAATAAAATTAAAAGATAAAATATATATTTTAAAAAGATAAGATTTGAAAATCAGTTATTTTAAAATCAGAAAATCTATTTAAAATCTTTTCCTAACAAACTTAAACTAACTTCCTAAAATTATGGATCTTAGTCAAATTATCCCTAAAAACTCTAACAACTATATTGGGCACACAATTACTTAGGCGCACAATATTAGTCACTTAGAAGTTCCTAAATTAGTTTTAAAGTCTTGTTCCCTAATTATTAAGTCTTGTTCCTAAGCCTTGTTCCTATAGTGCCAGGTCTGTTCCTTTCATGGGAACAGAACCAAGTTCCTTTGAGAATTCACCACGAACTTAATAAAGCTATTACTCAACCTTAACAAGAAGATTAATAAATACCCTAATGTATTCTAATCTTCATTCCATGCTTGATTCTTCATTTCTCGAACATCTTTACTTCGATCTTGATTAATTCTCCGCTTTAATCTTCAATCAAGTATTCTCTTAGCTCGAGCATGAATTACCTTGCAACAACATAAATAAAATATACTATGTCTTTTGTGGTTAGGTCATCTTCAAAACTCAAGGGTCAACAATTTCCCCCTTTTTGAAGATGGAACAAAAGACATATACTAAAAATAATTTACATAAGTCATATAAAAATAATTTTAACAAAGTATGTAACCAAGTTAAATTAAGTATTATAGACTCGTTATTTTATTTTGTAAAGTCGAAATATGAGAACATAATCCATGACAAAAAAAATTTACTCTGATTTGCCTTATCTTTCCCCCTTTGGCATCTTCAAAAACATAGTCCACGATTTCAAAAGATGAAATTATTCACTAAACACATCACACACCAAACTTGTAAGAAATAAGTTGGTTAGTATAAGCAAATAAAGCATTCAACTCTCAAAAACCGCAATCCAAGAATATTAGCCATTCATTTAGACGCACACATGCAAAAAGATCAAACTTAGAATTAAGCAAACCAAGAAGTTCCATTGTAGCATGATTAAAGGAGAAGGATAGAAAAGACAAATATTAAACAAAGTTCATGTTCCCACACAAAAATAAAACAAGCTAAATAGAAAAGTTTATGATTTAGGAGAGGGAGGTTGTTCTACTTCTTCCACCACATCATGAAGCTTTGCCATCACTTCTTGATGATTTTCGGCCAATGTATCATTTCCCTTGAGCACAATGTCTTCCAACTTCAACAATCTGAGTTCATAGCTTGAATGGAGGAAGAAAGTTCACCAAGCCGAGCCATATTCTTGTTGTCCATCCAAGGCTTTGTCAACTTTGCTCATAACCCCTTTTACCAACCCATTTAAATCCTTAGCTTCCGTAGCAAACTCCATCATTGCTTCCGAATGACCCATAACCAAGGAAAACAAAGAATCCAACCTTCTAGCATGAGCTAGAGTATATGTAGAACCAATGGTAGGATTTTGAGAAGACGAGGGAGCTTGAGAAGGCTTGGGGTTTGCGGTTTGTTCCTTAGGTTTGGGAACAGCAGGTTGTTCCTCTAGAATGGGAACACCAACTGTTTCCTTAGCTTTAGGAACAGAACAGGAGGGTTTTGAGGTAGAGGGAGGGATAGATCATCTTGTGGTGCTAGGGTAGAGGGTGAGGCAGATTTTTGTGGAGATGGAGGAAAAGGAGGATTGGTTTCCATGGGAACAGGAGTCGGTTCCCTAGAAGGAGGTAGGTTAGATTCATAATCTTCCCTATCAATCACCTTTACTTCATCTTCCTCACAACTTTCTTCGGCATCAAGATAGGAAAATTAAGCACTTTCATATTTTGAACCCTTTGACTAGCTCTAGTGCTCTTCATAACCGGTTTCACCACCTCATCAACCACCTTCTTCCCTTTCTTCTTAGTTTCTTCTTTTTCTTTTTCAATTTTCTTTTCTTTTTGATTTTTCTTTTCTTTTTCTTTTTCGATTTTCTTCTCTTCAACTTCTTTTTCTTCTTCTTCTTCTTCCACTTCATCATCCACATCATCATCATCCTCATCATCATCAAGATTAGCACGTCCCTTAATAACTTCTCCATTCACAACACAAACATTTAAGTTATTCAAGGCACGCACATTCAACATATTTCCCGTGGACACACTTATGGACTGAGTTCCCGAAATTTTCACTTTAAACTTAAGTAGAATTTCGGTTACTAAGGCTCCATAGCCAACAACAAATCCATTTTCAATGCAATGACTCAAATGTTGAATCATTAAGAAGGAAAGTTTATGTGTTTGTGAGAAGCTAGACAATGAATGTAAATTAAATCCAACATGCTAACTTGAGCACGTTTGGAAAGACGAGGCAATAAAGCTTTCTTGAGGATGTGAAACAAAATTTTGTGATAAGGGGAAAGAAGATTGTGATCAAGAAAGTTTTTCCTTTTACACCATACTTAATAATCAATTGATCAAAGGAAATGTCCGAAAATGGATATGAACCACGTTGTTTCTTGAAATAAACATCTGTTCCTCTCACGGGAACACCAAGCAGTTTACCCAATGTTTTTGCATTAAAATCAATTTGAGTTCCTTTCACCAAGGTGGAACAATTTCCTTCTTCATCCATGGAAAAGTTTTCACAAAATTCGTCCATCAATTTAGGAATCAAACTATTTCCATAACATTTCACAAAAAGATTTTCCCAACCTTGAAACTTAATCATATTAAGTAATTGACGAAAGTTTACTCTTTTGCACCAAGAAACATCAATAAAAAGTCCATGCACATACCTAGTTGCCGTGGAATTTTTTCGAACAACCGAGTTGTTCCTCTCTCGGGAACATCTGATTCCCCCTCACTAGTTGCATGAGCTTCTTCAACCTCCATTTCAACCGATTCTTCTTGTTTCTTCCTTTTCCTTAGAATTCTTGATGAAGAATTGGGAGAAATATCCATGGGTGTTGGTGATTCAATTTTAGAGGATGAAGGAGAGGGTTTTTCGGCTTTGTGGGAGGAGAGAGAGTGATAAGTGTTTTTGGTAGTCATGTTTTGTGGAGTAATTTTCGGTTTTATGAGAAGGAAGGAAAAAAATTTGTTTTGTTTTAAGGAAAGAATAAATAAAACCGTGTATTTACACTGTTTTAAAAAAAAACTTAAAAAAATATCTTCAACTAACTTGAGAGATATAAGGAAAAATCAGATTTTTTAGGAAATAAAATCTGAACAAATATTTTTGGTTTTTCGAATTTTAAAAGAAAAAAAATCTAACTCTAATACGCTGGGAATTGGGAACAGCGTTTGGGAACAGTGAATGGGAACAATGAAATTTTGCTACTTTGGAACTCCATTAATTCTTTTAATCCTTTGTTCACTTAAGGCATAGAATTGTCCTATGAACAATAAGGGGAATATTATTGGACATTGGTGAGCAGTTTTCAGACATTTTTACTTATACATATGAAATAATCATATAAGAATTGTGATGTATTTAAGCAAATAAAACATCAAAAAGCACATCAAGACATAATGCCAAAGAATTAACACAAAGGGGAATAATGTAGCAATCATTTCAATTTAATTAAGCCAAGTTCAAGTCTCAATTTCTCAAACCTATCTCTATTTAAGGGTTTTGTCAAGATATCTGCAATTTGACGTTCAGTCTCACAGAATTCCATTTTAATAAGACCCTTTTCAACATTATCTTTCAGAAAGTGATGCCTAATATGGATGTGTTTGACTCTTGAATGGTGTACGGGATCTTTAGAAATACTAATAGCACTAGTATTATCACAATAGATGGGAACACATTCAAAGTAGATTCCATAGTCACGTAGTTGTTGTTTTATCCATAGCATTTGGGAACAACATGCTGCTGCTGCAACATATTCAGCCTCTGCTGTAGATAAAGCAACTGTGTTTTGCTTCTTGGTGCTCCAAGAAACTAAACTATGACTAAGGAACTGAACCATACCTGATGTACTCTTTCTATTGACCAGATCTCCTGCATAGTCAGCATCCGCAAATCCTTTCAATTCAAAGGTATCACTCCTCGAATAGAATAGGCTTAAATCATCTGTTCCCTTGAGGTATCTTAGGATTCTCTTCACAGCTGTGAGATGAGATTCCTTTGGATTGGCTTGAAACCTTGCACATAATCCTACACTGAAAGCAATATCAGGACGACTTGCAGTTAGATATAGTAATGAGCCAATCATACCTCGATATTTGGTTTGATCCACACTTGTTCCTATAGAATCTTCATCCAATCTGGTTGAGATTCCCATAGGTGTATGATTAACTTTGGATGCTTCCAAACCATACTTTTTCAATAGTTCCTTTATGTACTTTTGTTGATGGATGTAGATTCCTTCTTCTGTTTGCTTGATTTGCAACCCCAAGAAGAAGTTGAGCTCACCCATCATACTCATTTCAAATTCTTTACTCATGAGATTAGCAAAGTCCTTGCACAAAGATTCATTAGTGCACCAAAATAATATCATCAACATATATTTGAACAACTAATAAATGTTTTCCTTTTGATTTTAAAAACAAGGTTCGATCCAATTTTCCTCTTTTAAACTCATTTTCAAGAAGGAACTTAGAAAGTCTTTCATACCATGCTCTTGGAGCTTGCTTTAACCCATAAAGAGCTTTGTCAAGCTTAAAGACATGATTAGGAAATTCTTTATTTTCAAAACCTGGAGGTTGTTCTACAAATACCTCCTCATTAAGATAACCATTTAGAAAAGCACATTTTACATCCATTTGATACAATTTGAAACCCATGAAGGCAGCAAAAGCTATGAAGATTCTAATTGCTTCCAATCTTGCAACTGGAGCAAAAGTTTCTTCATAATCAATGCCTTCCTGTTGATTGTATCCTTTCACAACTAACCTGGCCTTGTTTCTTATGATAGTTCCGAACTCATCTAATTTGTTTCGAAACACCCACTTTAAACCAATAACCTTGTTATGTTTAGGCTTAGGTTCAAGGTGCCAAACTTTGTTTCTTTCAAATTGATGAAGTTCATCCTGCATTGCTACGATCCAATCAGCATCAGTGAGAGCTTCTTCATGATTCCTAGGTTCCAACATAGAAAGAAAAGCATGAAAAGCACAAAAGTTTTTCAATTGAGATCTCGTTTGAGTTCCCTTATTTATGTCACTGATTATTAGTTCCACAGGATGGGAACGATGAGTTTTCCAAGGCTTTGGTTGGAAATCCTGGATGGAAACTTGGTTTCCTTGATCATCTTCATTTCCTGTACTTGGGAACCAGGTTCAACAATAGTGGATTCATTCACTAGTGCATCATCACTTAGTTCCTCTTCTTCCTCATTGGGAACAGGAACAGGATGTTGTTCCCTTGGCTTTGTTCCCATGACTTCGTCTTCCAAAGTCTCATCAATAAGACTTAGGTCTTTTGTCAATCCTATTTCGAAGTCATCTTCAACCTGTGTGCTTGCATCAAATTTATCTGTTTCATCAAAAATAACATGCACACTTTCTTCTACACACATAGACCTTTTATTATACACTCTATAAGCCTTGCTACTAGAAGAATATCCTAAGAATACAGTTCTTCACTTCTAGCATCAAATTTTCCAATATTTTGTTTCCCATTATTATGAACAAAACATTTACATCCAAATGTTCTAAAATATGTAATATTGGGCTTTTTACCAAAATACAGCTCATAGGGGGTTTTATTTAATAAAGGTCTTACCATGGCTCGATTTATAATGTGACAAGCAGTATTCACAGCTTCTGCCCAAAAGTTTTTAGGAAGTCCACTAGCTATCAACATAGTCCTAGCCATCTCTTCTAGTGTTCTATTCTTCCTTTCAACAACACCATTTTGTTGAGGTGTTCTAGGGGCTGAGAAATTGTGATCTAATCCATGTCTCTGCTAAAGTCATCGAACTTATAATTTTCAAACTCTTTACCATGGTCGGATCTAAGGTGAAGTAACTTATGACCACTCAAATTTTGTACTTTCTTTGCAAAGACAAGGAACTCATCATAAGTCTCGTCCTTGCTAGAAAGAAAAATAACCCAAGTAAATCTAGAGAAGTCATCTACAATTACTAACACATATTTCTTTCCACTTCTACTTTGTATCCTCATAGGTCCACATAAATCCATATGTATTAACTCTAAAGGTCTTGTGGTACTCACCACATTCTTGGACTTGAAAGAGGACCTAACATGCTTGCCTTTTGCGCATGCATCACACACATGATCTAAATGAAACTTAGTAGAGGGTAAACCTAAAACTAGTTCTTTAGAACGCAGTTTGTCAAGCAAGGAAAAGCTAGCATGACCTAGACGCTTGTGCCATAAGAATGAATCATCATCAATAACACTAAGGCATGTGAATTTGTTTTTGGGAACAAGGTTGAGATCCACAACATATGTGTTCCCTTTCCTTGTTCCTTCCAAAATGATATCCTTTGTGCTATTGTTGACTATCAAACATTTTTCACTATTAAACTTCACACAGTTCCCTCTATCACAGAATTGGGAAATACTTAACAAGTTATGCTTTAATCCATCAACTAGAAACACATTTTCTATGGAATGTGACGATGACTTACCAACTTTGCCCATGGCAACTATGTTACCTTTCTTGTTGTCACCAAAAGTCACACTTCCACCATTGTAGGCTGAGAGTGAGAGAAATCTTGATTTATCTCCAGTCATATGCTTAGAACAACCACTGTCTAGGTACCATGTGTTGTTCCCCCTCACTCCAACCTGCAAGAAAACTAATTGTTAGAGTTAGGAACCCAATCTTTCTTGGGTTCCTTTCCTTCAGGAACAATAGATTTCTTTTTCCAAATTACTTTACTTGTTTCCAAGTTCTCATTGATGCAACCAAGTCTTTTAGGACAAGAGTTCCTAAAATGACCAGTGTTCCCACAGAACATAAAAACTTTATCACTTGGTAAATCAACTCTCTTTTTAGGTTTTTCAAATTTCTTTTTGTGATTAAAACCAAGACCTTCAGTTCGTTTTGTTTGAGGGTTCTTAATCCAGTTTGGAATAGGTAGCATTTTCTTTTCATTTCTCATTTGGTAGCAGTTCCCCTTCAAGTTCCTTATTTTCAATTTCCAAAAATGAAACATGATTTTTCAATTCGTTTATTTCAGATTTGAAACTTTGCAAGGGAACTGACTTAATGTCAAATGAACTTACTTCAGGAACAAACTCTTTTAGTTGTGAAACTCAAGACTAACAAGTAGTTCTCATTTTTAAGATTTTCGAAATCCTCTTTAATTTAAGATTTTTGTCAAACAATTCGAAAAACTTTTCTCAATATCAACGAACACTTTTAAGCCAAGAGGTATGTTCCTTTGCTACACTTAAAGCATTTTGACATTGTTTTAGTTTAATGGTTTCATCTTTGCAATCATTTACAGCGTCAACAATAAACTCAAATAATTTTTCTTTACTTAAAGAATTAAGACGAGTTTTGATGGTGTCTAGACTTGCCTCAAGAGATTCAATCTCTTCATCAGATTCGGAATTGTCAAGAGCCATAAGACAGAAGTTTGCAGTCTCCTCATTTGGTTGAGGATCATCTTCTTCCTCAGAGTCAGAGTCTCCCCATGCAGCAACCATAGCTTTCTTCATGTCAGATCGAGTATAGGAGTTTTTGTATTCTTTGTTCCTATCTCTGCTCTGTTCCCTTCCTTTGCCTTTTTCTTGTTCCCATTGGGGACAATCCTTGATGAAGTGCTCAGAACTGCCACACTTATGACAAACAAGTTTGTTAGAATATTTCTTATTCTTACCTTTGTAATCACCTTTCTTCATGTTCCTAAACATTCTTTTGAATTTTCGGACCATGAGAGCAGATTCTTCTTCATCTGTTTCTGAGCCTTCACTTTCATCAGCTTTTAAGGCAATCGACTTTTGCTTGGACATGTCTCCATTCTCATTGTCCAATTGCAACTCATGAGTCATGAGGGAACCAGCAAGTTGTTCCAAATTGAACTTAGTAAAGTCCTTAGTTTCCTGAAGGCAGTTACCTTAGCCATCCAACGATCCCTAGGAAGGCTCCTTAGGACCTTTCGTACCTGTTCCTCAGATGTAATCACTTTACCAAGAGATGTTAGCTCATTAATTATATTAGTAAAGCGTGTAAACATGTCTTGGATAGACTCTTTTGATTTCATTTGAAAAAGTTCATATTGGTTCATCAAAAGATCTATTTTTGATCTCTTAACTTCACTCGTACCTTCATGAGTGACTTCAAGAAGATCCCAAATTTGTTTTGCGGTTTTACATCCCATGACACGATTGTGTTCATGAGGACCAAGACCACAATGAAGCAATTTTATAGCAAGAGCATTAATTTCCATCTTTTCGAAATCAGCTTTATCAAAATCAGATATAGATTTAGGAATTACCTCATTCTTGTCATTAGTGGTAGTGACTTCAAAATCACCTACCTCTATGACTCTCCATACCTGGTAATTGTCGGCTTTGATAAAGATCTCCATTCTGTTCTTCCAGTAAGTGTAAAACTTACCATTGAACATTGGTGGCCTCTGCGTAGAGTACCCTTCTTCCAGTTTCTCTCTAGTATTCATATTTTTCAAGATCTTGAACTCAACAGGGTTTCCTGAATATTAGAGTTCCCGCTCTGATACCAATTGTTGTATAATATGAGCACTATAAGAGGGGGGTGAATTATAGTGAGAGAATAAGCACTACTTTTTGCGGAATTAAAAGTAAACTTGGGAACAAACAATGGGAACACGAGAGATTTTACGAGGAAAAACTTCCTAGGCCTAGTAGGAAGAAACAACCTCGACCACAAGGGATTTTAAACAACTTTCCACTATAATAGGCCAAAACAACTCTGATTACAACCTATTACTTTTCTCTCGATTCTCAACTTAAGTCACTCAACTCAAGTTCCCAACGACAGTTCCCAACAACTGACGTTTTCTCTCAAACTTCACTCGAAGTCTTTCTCTTTCTCTTTCTCTTTCTCTTTCTCTTGCTTCACTCAAAGCTTTCTCACACTTACAAGAGTTCACTCAAACCCTTTTTCTCAAAAATACACTTTGTAAAACAATGGAAGAGTAATAAAACTCGATTAATGTAAGTATGAATTCTCTCAAGGAAAGGCACTGACACTTTAGATAACTTAAGACAAATTAACTAAGTCAGACACACTTTGTGTGACTAATAAAGTCAACACAATTTTCTCAAGAATTAGGCGCCTATTTATAGACCTTTAAGACAAGACATGATTTCCACTAACTTAGACCATTATCACATGTTCTCCATGATTTCTAATTAATTAATTAAATTAAATTAATTATTCATGTCATGTACATCATCCACTAATCCATTACTTCACTTCATAGAAGCAGTAACAAAGTACGTGGTTTTGCAAACTTGGAGAATAATTAATCTTATTTAATTTAATTAAATACTTGGAGGATAATTAACTTAGGCCACTAAATCCACTAACTCCATAAACATGTAGCAGTAAATCATTTAGGCGTGTAAGCTAGAATTTAGGAAATAAATAAATAAAAATCCTTTAGCTAGTTTTTAGGAAAAAATCTTTTTCAAAATCTTTTATAAAACCGGAAAACAATTTTGTATTTCAAAAATCCGAAACATTTTGAAAACCGGAAATAATAATTTTCGAAAATAAATCTTTTAAATAAAATTAAAAGATAAAATATATATTTTAAAAAGATAAGATTTGAAAATCAGTTATTTTAAAATCAGAAAATCTATTTAAAATCTTTTCCTAACAAACTTAAACTAACTTCCTAAAATTATGGATCTTAGTCAAAATCCCTAAAAACTCTAACAACTATATTGGGCACACAATTATCTTAGGCGCACAATATTAGTCACTTAGTAGTTCCTAAATTAGTTTTAAAGTCTTGTTCCCTAATTATTAAGTCTTGTTCCTAAGCCTTGTTCCTATAGTGCCAGGTCTGTTCCTTTCATGGGAACAGAACCAAGTTCCTTTGAGAATTCACCACGAACTTAATAAAGCTATTACTCAACCTTAACAAGAAGATTAATAAATACCCTAATGTATTCTAATCTTCATTCCATGCTTGATTCTTCATTTCTCGAACATCTTTACTTCGATCTTGATTAATTCTCCGCTTTAATCTTCAATCAAGTATTCTCTTAGCTCGAGCATGAATTACCTTGCAATCAACATAAATAAAATATACTATGTCTTTTGTGGTTAGGTCATCTTCAAAACTCAAGGGTCAACAAACAGCTCCTTGATTCAGCAAATACATGGGGGTTGCGTTGTATAACTCGATCTGGTTCATTGTAGTTTCTTCAAAGATGAATTTGATTTAAACTTGTTTAATTGTATCTTATTTTTCTTTAATATCTATTTTAGATGTCGTTTGACCTTCAATTAATGAAATTTCTCTTAAAAAAAGTTAGTAAGTAAATGAAGATAAACAAAGGTTAATTAGTACTTAAACGTTAAGAATTCAATTTATCACTTTTGTTCTTGGATGCAATCTTTAAAGATTTAATGCTCTGATTATGATTTGAGTTAAAAGATTTTACTTAAAATCTTCCTTTAGCTTAAGTATTGGTTTTTTTTACCTTAGGGTACATCACATTCACCATCATATCGTCCCCACTATAAGTATCAAACCCTCCATTTTCTTTTTCAATTTCTCACACTCTCTTGCTTCCCATTGGGTTGAAAATGTATTCTCATTGGTTGAAGTCGAGAGTCAACATGAAGGTATTGGAATATCAGATGCGGTTAACATGGCTCGATCAAGAATGCTCTTCTTAAACTGTAACACCCCGAATTTCTCTGAAATTTTCGCGCGTTAATTACTATTATATTGGATGTTAAATTATATTTTACTAATATATTTTTCAGTAAATATGTATATACTTTTACATCTACATTTTAGTTCGATGATATTTATACATATTTATATATTTATAATGTGAATTTAAGTGTAATATTGTTTAGTAAACATGCAATGCTTGTACTTGCATCAACTATTTTAAACGGGCAATGTAGCGCTCGTGCTTGTGCAAAGTGTTCATTGTGGTGGATTTATGAGTACGTATTTATATTATGTTAATAATTATATTTTTGTTTGATTATAAAAAAAAATACTTATATATATTTATTTTGAACGATTTACTTTGTTCTTGAAACGTATATTGTACTAGCCTTTACGCACATTTTATTACTTGATTTAGAGGGTCCGAAAATTCTGTTTACTATGGGTTTATGAAGGGTCTTGGACAGCCACATAATTCCTTTGGAACGTTAATAATATTATGAGTCACACCTCTTCACTCACCCTCATTATACCTCCTTTTGATGGCCATCAAACCACCATTTAACACCCCTTTAATCACCCTCTCTTCATCTCCTTTGGCTGAAAATAAAAATCAAGAATTCACTCCCTCCTCCATCCTTCCATTCACACACCTAACACCAAAGTAAAGAGGGGAAGATTTCTCTTGTTCCTCCCTTCACATTTCTCACACAAAAATCAGTTTCTACTACTTGTTTTCAAGCTATGTTGCACCGGTTTTCAAGCACGTGTTGAGTTCGTTGTGGTTGTGTTCGTAGGAAACAAAGGTGGTGATATTTCACAAGACGTTTAGACTACGATCGAAGCGTTCTACTACATTCCTCTCGAAGAATAAGGTAAATAGCGTTATTCTAGTTGGATAGATAATAGATTTTGAACTTAGGTTGTTAGAATCGTGTTAGAGAACATAGAATCATGCTAGGTGGAACTTAGGTGATTGTATTATTGTAGTTTAACGTAGTATCATGATAAGGATGGTTGTTTTTGTGTTACTTTTCATGTATTGAACATGTTGTTATGATCATGTTGTTGTTTCTCGCTAGTTAGTTTGTCAAATTTGATGTTTTGTTGTTCAAATGATTTGGCGTAACTTGGTTTATTTATTGGAGATTTGAGTATTTGATTATTGGGAGATGTGTCTCATGTTAAGTGTGTTAGTCAGTGATGTTTTAGTGTGGATTGAGTTAGTCTTGGCTCGCTTATGACCTTGCTTGAAAGAATGGAATTTTTTTGTTGGCGTACGAGCACGGCTCGCAAGCCACGAGCAGTACCTGCTCGCGAGGAGCGCCCGCTCCTGTCTGGAGCGCCGGCTCATGCCGGGAGCGCCAACTCCCATTCGTTTGTTTTCCTGATGAGGCATTTCTTTTGCGAAATGGTGCATGTCTTTTTGTATATGGTTGCGTCTTTTCATCAGTAAGTCTTCCCTAGTATATATAGGGATGTTACAGTACACATCACATGTGGAATATGAGAGATAGAGAGAGAGAGATCATTCATACTTACTTAAAGTGTAAAATCATTCCATGGTACTTACTTAAACTCAGATGACGTATATGTGTTATATGCCTTAACATGTAAATTTTCAAGTCTTATGGAATTGATTTGCATGTATACCTTGCTGTGTATATCTTGAATGTTGTTTGGATTCCCTCGTATACCTTGACGCGTATACTCATGTTTTGGTTATTTGGATTTCATGTATACCTTGTCGTGTATACCCATGTTTGAATGTTGATTGGATTTATTTGTATACCTTGTCGTGTATATGTTATGTCTTTGTGTTTGATTGATCCTATGGACGGCATGGTCCTAGGAATTTGGGTTTGATTATCCTAAGGGCGATATGGTCCTAGGAATTGGTTACTTAACCTTGGGCGGTATGGTTCAATGGTTCACTCATGGGTGGTATGATCCGTTGAGTTTTGCTATTCGAAAAGGGCGGCATGGTCCTCAGATATGCAACGTAGGCCGTGGGCGGCATGGTCCAATGAGTCTACTCACAGACGGCATGGTTTGTTGTGTTTGAGCTTGGTGGTGTGTTTGAGTGTGTTTGTTGCATGGTTTGACTTGTTTTTTTTTCCGTTGAGTTTTCTTATTATGCATGCTTGTTGCTTGTGATTTGTTGTATCTCGTTGTGAGCATGTTATCTTGGGATGTATGTCTTTTGCGTTGCTTCTAATTTCTTTAAGTTTATTATTTGTTCCTATTTGGGCTGGGAGAATTGCTAGCTAGTCACTCCGCACTGATTGTGGAAGTTGTTGATTTATTATGCAGATGTTGATGCTGTTTAGGATCGTTACGGCTCGGATCGGGATTCTGCGGTTTGACCTTGTGAGCAAGGAGGTTGTGCTAGTCATAGTGGACGAGCTCCTTGAGACAAGGATTAGGACTAGTTACTTAGTGGGACTTAAGTAGCTTTCCTTTATGTTTTGTCGTATGTTTGAACCACATATTTTGGTTTTGCCCTTTGGATCTGGATTACTCTATTTTGAGGCCGATTGGAGTTTCTATAGTTGTTTTGGAACTTTGGTGGGAATGAGGGTATGGGACCTCGTTTCCCTTTTTATATAGTTTCGGAAGTTAATTACTATCATTGAAGGTTTATTGTTTGTTTATAGTTTAAATTCTACTCCTTATAGTAGCATCTCCGTCTTAGTGGCATTTCCGCTACCACTAGTTGCTTTATTATTTCATTAACTTTGGTCTCTCTTTTCTTCTTTATGTCGAACGGGATGTTACATAAACTATGTCAGAATGCTAGACTTTCTCATCAACACCTGCTTGATTCAGCAAATACAAGGTGGTTGCACTGTATTACTCAATCTGGTTCATTGTAGTTTATTCGATGACGAATTTGATTTCAACTTGTTTGATTATATCTTGTTTTTTCTTTAATCTCTATTGGAGACGTCGTTTGGCCTTCAATTAATGAAATTTCTTTTAAAAAAAAATTAAAAATAAATGAAAATAAACAGAGATTAATTAATACTAAAATCTTCCTTTATCTCTAATTTTGGTTTTTTTTTACCTTAAGGTACATCACATTCACCATCATATCGTCCCCAGTATAAGTATCAAACCCTCCAATTTCTTTTTCAATTTCTGACACTTCCTTAATTGTTTCCCATTGGTTGAAAACTCATTTTCATTGGTTCAAGTTCGAGATTCAACATGAAGGTATTGGAATCTCAGATGCGGTTAACATGGCTCGATCAAGAATGCTCTTACTAAACTATGTCAGAATGATAAAATTCCTCATGAACAACTGTTTGATTTAGCAAAAACAAGGGAAATGCGTTGTATTACTCGATCTGGTTCATTGTAGTTTCTTTGAAGATGAATTTGATTTAAACTTGTTTAATTGTATTTTTTTTTTCTTTAATATCTATTGTAGATGTCGTTTGGGTTTCAATTAATGAAATTTCTCTTTTTAAAAAAAATAAATGAAAATAAACATAGATTCATTAATACTTAAAAGTTAAGAAATCAATGTATCACTTTTGCTCTTGGATGTAATATTTAAAGATTTAATGTTCTTATTAGGGTTTGAGTTCAAATATTTTACTTAAAATCTTCATTTAGCTCTAGTATCGGTTTTTTAACCTGAGGTTGCATCACATTCACCATCATATCGTCGTCCCCACTATAAGTATCAAACCCTCCATTTTATTTTTTTCGATTTCTCACACTCCCTTGCTTCCCATTGGTTGAATTTCAAGACTCAACATGAAGGTATTCGGATCTCAGATGCGGTTTACATGGCTCGATCAAGAATGTTCTTTCTAAACTATGTCAGAATTATAAACTTCCTCATCAACAGTTGCTTGATTCAGTAAATACAAGGGGGTTGCGTTGTATTATTCGGTCTAGTTCATTGTATTTTTTTCGAAGACGGATTTGATTTAAACTTGTTTAATTGTATCTTGTTTTTCTTTAATGTCTATTTAAGATGTCGTTTGGCCTTCAATTAATGAAATTTCTCTTTTTTTAAAAAAAAGTTAATAAACAAATGAAAATAAACACAAATTAATTAATATTGAAAAGTTAAGAATTTAATTTATCACTTTTGCTCTTGGATGCCATCTTTAAAGATTTAATGCTCTTATTAGGGTTTAAGTTCAAAGATTTTACTTAAAAATCTTCCTTTAGCTCTAGTATCGATTTTTTAACCTTAGGGTACATCACATTCAGCATCATATCGTCCTTACTATAAGTATCAAACCCTCCATTTTCTTTTTCAATTTCTCTCTCTCTTGTTCCTCATTAGTTGATAAATTATTCTCATTGGTTGAAATTCGAACCTCAACATGTTAAAATATTGTTGTGGTTAAAAATGGCATCAATATATTAATTACCTATTGTTGCACCCTTAATTGCTGCGCGGCGAAAACCGCCGCAATAGTTCACTTATTAACGCAGCAATAAACATTTATTCTACTAATGGATTCATTGTAGTTTCTTCGAATACGAATTTGATTTAAACTTGTTTAATTGTATCTTGTTTTTCTTTAATATATAGTGTACAAGTCGTTTCGCCTTTAATTAATAAAATTTCTCGTTTTAAAAAAAAGTTAAAAAAATAAAAGAAAATAAATAGAGAATAACTAATACTTAAAAAGTTAAAAATTCAATTTATCACTTTGCTCTTGGATGCAATCTTTATAGATTTAATGCTCTTATTAGGGTTTAAGTTCAAAGATTTTACTTAAAATCTTCCTTCATTAGCTCTAGTATCGGTTTTTTACCTTAGGGTACATCACATTCACCATCATATCGTCCCCACTATGAATATGAAATCCTCCATTTTCTTTTTCAATTTCTCACACTCCCTTGCTTCCCATTGGTAGAAAATTATTTTCATTGGTTGAAGTTCGAGACTCAACACGAAGCTATTGGAATATCGGATGCGGTTAACATGGTTCGATTAAGTATGCGCTTCCTAAAGTATGTCAGAATGATATATACTTCCTCATCAACAGCTGCTTGATTCAGCAAATACAAGGGGAGTGCGCTGTATTACTCGATCTGGTTCATTGGAGTTTATTAGAAGCCGAATTTCATTTAAACTTGTTTAATTGTATCTTGTTTTTATTTAATATCTATTGTAGATGTCGTTTGGCCTTCAATTAATGAAATTTCTCTTTTTTAAAATTAAAAAATAAATGAAAATAAACAGAGATTAATTAATACTTAAATGTTAAGAATTCAATTATCACTTTTGCTCTTAAATACAATCTTTAAAGATTTAATGCTCTTATTAGGATTTAAGTTGAAAGATTTTACTTAAAATTTTCCTTTAACTCTAATATCCGTTTTTCTTAACTTAGGGGTCGTTTGGTTCAATATATGAAATGGATACAAATAAAGTAGGGTAATGGTAACAAGAATGGTAATCTTTATTAAGTGTTTGGTTCAAGCCAAGTAATGGAATGAAGGGTAACCATTACCTTCAAGCTTCAAGTAATGGATTTTGTTACTTGAGGGGCAGGGGCAGGGGAAGTTAACAAATGAGGGAAATTCATTATTGATGAGTTCACTCATGGTACACCCAGGGGTATTTTTGTAATAAATTAGAATATCATGTGCTCATTTGACACCAAATTTGCTCATATGGGCATTTTGCTCATTTACTCATCTGCTCATCTGCTCATTTTGCTCATTTTGTAATAAAAGTGTTTGCTCATTTTCTTAAATGAGTAGAAATGTTTGCTCATTTGCTCATTTGTTCATTTTGCTCATTTGCTCATTCGTTCATTTTGCACATTTGAAGAAAATAATCTTGGGTGTACCATGAGCATGATACACCCAGGTGTACTATAAATATTCTCCATTATTAATATGGGGTTGAACCAAACAAGAAGAAAAAAAAATCGATAAATGATTTTATTTCCTAAAACCCAAAAATAATGATACAAATCACCCCTTAGACTACATCATATTCACCATCATATTGTCCCCACTCTCCACTATAAATATCAACCCCCCATATTCTTTTTCAATTTCTCACACTCCCTTGCTTCCCAAGCAAACCTCACTCTAAAACTTTAAACCCTGCAATTTTTCTCTCTCCTCTGTTTCATTCATCTTCTACGATTACTTACCCTTGTCTAACAACAACACAATTATGCATTTGGGTTTTCTTAACAACTCTAACTCTGATTAGGGTTTTGTTTTACAATTTGTCAGTAAAATACTTCTATTCTTTATTAAAAAAAGAACTCTTTTTTCAAGATTTTTCTGTGATCAATGACGAAGTTTGTTAACTCGTTCGCTTTACTCGACGATGAAGAAGGCGATGACGTCGAAGTTCTTGTCGATCGCATTGTCAAGAAGGTTGAAATCCCTTTGATCCATCCTCAAAATGGCAGAGAAACTTCGGATTTTGGTAATTTTGTGCCCATTTCTTTTGGGTTTAAGGGCTAAATGTTAATTTATTTATTTATTTTTGCATTGTGTTTTTGGGTTTTTAATTTATTCAAGATGCGAATTTTATGGGGTTCTTTTGCGTGGATTATTTAAATGTAGTAGAATTTTGGGTTTTTATATGTTTATTATTTATGCTCAGGACCCTAATTTATGGGTTTGTTCAGTATTCTGAGAATGAGTATTTCTGTTTGTTGGTTTGTTTTGTTCACCTTGTTGGTATGTTTGGTTGGAGTTATATGTATATATATATATATATATATATATATATATATATATATATATATATATATATAAATATATAGTAATATATACTTTTTATTGATCTTAATATTTTAATCATTGTTGTTCCTTACTTCTTTGAGTATTTTTTAGAGATTGATAATACTTAGGCCTCATTCTGTTTTAAATATTAGTAAGGTGATGATATACTTCAAATAATTTATCTGAATTCTCAAATAAATGAAATGTGTATTTATATTGCCCCTTATTGCTTTTTCTGATAAGTATATTATATTGCTGGTATACTTGTGTTGGAATTATCTTTGACATGCACTTCATAGATTTTAATCTTAATTAGATTTAGCAGTTCTGGTAATTAATGGTTTATTTCTGCTTGCGGAAACATTTCAGTTGGAAATGAGAATGGTGGTAGGAGAGGAGGTCAAGGAAGCGGTGTGAATGGATATGGTGGAAACGATGATGTTCAGGGTGGTCATTGGAATGGTCATAGAAGAAATTATAGTAGAGATTCTTATGGAAGCAGGGATGGCTTTAAAGATGATGGACATAAGCGTGGAGATGGTAGAAGCCGTGGTAGGCAACAAGGCCGTGGAAGGGGCAATGGTGGTGACGATGGGACTCACAATGTGAATGAGGCTGACGAACAAAATGATGATGGTGGCTGGCAGGATGTTTCAAAGAGTCATGGGAAGGGTCACTATGCTAACTATGGCTCCTCATTTGGAGATGAGCAGAGGAAATCCCGAAATGGGAATCGGGGCTATGACGGTGAGAGGAGAGGTTATGAGGATCAAGTGCAAGATAATGATGCTGGAAATGGGCAGAGGAGGCACAGAAATGGGAATTGGAATCATGACGGTGAGAGGAGAGGTTATGAGAATCAAGCTCAAGATAATGATGCTGCAAATGGGCAGAGGAGATACAGAAACGGAAGCTTGAGTTCTGGTGGTGAGAGGAGAGGTTATAGGAGTCAGGTGCAAGATAATGACGCTGGCTCTGAACTGCTCGATGGAGGGCTTGTAAATGGAGACAATAAATTCAGAGGTGATGACAGGACATACGGAAATGGAAATCAGAACTATAGCGGTGAGAGGAGAGGTTATGGTGGATACAGCGGAAGAGGTAGACTTGAGTACCAAAAGACTGGTAGTGGTGATCAGAAGGAGAATGGTAATTCTGATTATGCAAATGATGTCAAATCGGACAATGTAAATGGTTCTGGAGGGTAAGTATATTTGTTTTCAAATTGCAATAATTGTGTTTGATTGATTTTTAGAATTCTTTGTGTCCTAACAGGCTAGCTGCTGTTAGTGTTGCAGCTGTAGTTTTGAGGGGGTTGTATGTATATGTTTGATTTTTTTGAGAATGTTCACAAGTTGTGGAAGTTCTACATAATTTCTGTTAGGATTAAAAATTTCAATTCTACAGATTAGTTGTCCAGTTAAATGTTGGTTGGTTAGAGCCTGTGTGAGCAACACTGCGATTAATTAATCATAGTGCTGTGCACTTAAGTGTATGCACTTCGCTCCCTTAATGATGTATGGTCTTCCCGTTCCTTGGTATAATTTGCGTGTCCATCTTCTCAAGTGTGTGCTTTAAATATTACTTTGACAGTTATTGAGCTACTACTAATTTAATCTGAATTGAATATAACATTTTTTGTTACTTTCAATATGATGATCATGCACTATTCATCAGATTGAGATTTTATTCCTTAATACTTTAGCTCTTATCTTTTGTGTGAGTCTGGAGTTGAGGTGTTCAAAATTAGCTTTGCTGGGTTTAGTTATCGATAAACTGCTAAAGTATTTTTCTCCCATTATGTCTAAACAAACAGTGATGTTGCTGTGGTCCTGGAAGCCTCAAATGATGCAGAAACTGAAGAAAATAACACTTCTTGTGAGAAGGTCAATGGGAATATTAGAGACGCAGAAGAAGAGACAAAAGAGCAAAAAAAGGAACAGTTTGAAGATCCAAAACTGAAGAAGAAAGAGGAGGAAGATATGGTACTTGTTCTGTTGATTCATTTAGATGACCTCACGTTTTCTTGGCTTATAGACTAATGGATTTTCTTGCCCTTACAATTATTGTCATTTAGGAATCTAAACTGATGACTCTCGATCAATATGAAAAACTGCTCTTAGAGAAGAGGCAGGCACTGGAGTTTCTGAAGACAGAAGAGAGGAAAGTGGCTATTGATAAGGAATTGGAGGGAATGAAACTGATTAAGAAAAAGCAGGACCTTAGCGATGACGAACAGGTGAGTTTATGTATAATTCTGAACTTTAATAACACCTTTACACGTGTAGAATTCGGTCTCTGAATGTATTTTCTACTCCGTAATATTGAGTTAGAAATCTGTCAAGGACAAGCTGAAGATGAAAGATAGTCTTAGGAAGACAGAAGCCAATAGAATGGTTATCGAGACTGAAGTGGATGATAGTGATGCCAAGCTGGTAAGTTTGGATATGTTTACATACCATTCAGAATTTGTGTACTTGTATGGGTGGATTTAGATGATTAGATCCTTACATATTTCGGTTTCTTGAAATATATTGCAGAATTCTAAGGAAGAGAAGCTGAAGAAGGAAGGAAGCCTTGAGAAGAAGGAAAAGGGTCGTAAACTTGCGGTACGTATATCTGATTTTGGTTATTGTTTATTTCTCTGCTGCGGTTTCATCATTGCTTTATGATACATGTTTCTCCCATCACAGAAGAGCTCATTTTGTGGTATGTAACCCTTCGTTTTACTTCATTCTCTCTGGTAATCGTGGCAGATTGGCAAGGGCATAACCTTGTAAACAAAAACACTTGGTACTAAGTTGTTTGTTGGCTGCTCCATTTTGAATGGTTAGTAATTTTGACTTGTGTTACTTTGGCAGGCTGTTGAGGTAAATGACTTTTTCAAGCCAGCTTTCCGTCATAGGAGTTTTGGTGGAAGGGGGCAAGGGCGTGACAGACATGGGCGTGGTGACCAAGGTGGCTTCAATGACCGGGCCAATGGTGTTGGGCATCAAACTAATGGTGATGGTGCTGTGCCTACACCTGCAACTGCACCACCACGTCGACGTACACGTGCACCATTGCGCATTCCAACCGACAAAGACTTTCCTGTCCTGGGTGCTGCTCCTGCTCCTGTGAATGGCTCGGCTTAGTTTTGGCTGTACTTATTATCTATAGATAGTTATATTGGTCCTAACTCCGTAGTTGGAATCCTAGGCTTTTTGCTTAAGCATCATATTTTATGGGGGGTAGGAGGCCAGGAGAGGTCCTTGGGGTTGCAATACCTTCAGTTGGGTTAACTTGATACTCTTTCTTCTCAAGCTTTTTAGGAGTATATATATGTTTTTCCAACAATTTTGGTTATGACTTATGAGCTATCTATGATGGTTTGCGCATCTTTTAGCAATTGTAGTTTGGTTGCTCAAGTTTCAAACTGACTTTCTATCACTGACACTAGCAGCTTGTTTGAATACAAACTTTGGAAACTCTAGAAGAGGGAGAGCTTAAATACAGAGAAGAGAGAGAGCACGAGTTAATTAGGATTAAGGTTCATTATTTATGCAAATTTGGATTATAGGGGGGAAAGCTAATGATATCTCCGTCGAATCTCTCCTAGACATTCTTGGACTGACAAGTGATGAGCAGTGATTTTGCCTATTGTTGAAGCCTATGCATAATATTAATCTCTCGATTAAGGGTGCGTTGTATTCAACTTATTGGCCCTGAACTTATTGGACCTTATCTGAACTGAACTTATTGGAACTTATTAAACCTGATTGGACCTGATTCAACTGATTGGACTTGATTGTACCTTATTGGAACTTATTAGACCTTATTGGCCCTGATTGAAACTTATTAGACCTTATTGGACCTGATTGAAACTTATTTGACCTTCTTAGACAAAAACATTGACCATGAATAACATAAATATTACCACTAACGTAAATACTATCCTTCAAAATTTTTTATGGAGTAATAATTATTATAATTCGTTCTTTAAAAAATAATGATTATTAATTATCTCTTATGATAATTAACTTAACAAAAAAATTTACTCCTGAATTTAGAAATGGTCCTCCACCAAAGGGAAAGTTAGAGCATTTTAATTATCGACATTCTTCATTATGTGGGAGTGTTGAAAGAATTTTTGGTATACTAAAAAATAGATGGAAGATTCTAAGAATGATGCCGAAGATGCATGATGCTTACCACTTGGCTATCATTGTGGCAACATGCACGCTACATAATTTTATTCGTTTACATGATTTAGGGATTTCAGTTTCGCAAGTAGTTGAAACCATGGAACCAAGAACTGATTTAAATTTGACTGAAAAGACGAGAACAAAGAATATGGAGATAACTCGGGCGAAAATTGCAGATGAAATATGGTTGGATGTTGGTGAAGAAAACGTATTGATTGAAGAGGATGATGTAGAAGATGAAGAAAGATACTGCGATGAATGAAGATACTCCAGTGATGATAATGAAGCAATCAATTGATAACATTTATATCTTTCATTGTTATTAGTAACGAAAACATGTTATCTCTAGTTATTTAAAGACGAATTACAATATATTGTAATTATAATAATTATTATTATTGTTAACCTTAGTTATTTGACCATGATTATAATATTATTTAATAGCAATATGAATAATCAAATGATAGACAATAATACAATGCAAGTATAATACTATACATTGTGGTACTTTAGTAAAAAAAATTCTAATAATAACAAAATCAACTAATAGTAATATGAATAATAAAATAATAGACATAATACAAATAAATAATAAAATAATAGACACATAATACAAATAAATAATAAAATAATAGACACTAATACAAGTATAATACTATATAATTATTGTGGTACTTTAATTAAAATTCTAATAATAACATAATCAGCTAATAGTGATATGAAATTATGAATAACAAAATAATGGACAATAATACAAATGTTTATTAAACATTGACTATTTGGACCTTATTGGACCTTATTAGACCTGATTGGAACTTATTAGACCTTATTTGACCTGATTGGAATTTATTGCACCTGATTGGAACTTATTGCACCTGATTGGAACTTATTGGACCTTATTAAACCTTATTGGAGCTTATTACCCTTATTAGACCTTATTGCAACTTATCTGAACTTATTGGACCTGAAACTTAATTTTTTAAGCTGAGCAGAACGCACCCTAACTGTTCAGTATTGTAAACTTAACAAACTAATTTGGTGTACTTCAATAGTTCAATAACAAGAGAATTATATCTAAGCAATTGTATCGTTTTATTTAATCCCCTCTTAAACTCGCATACATTTCCAGAAATCTTAGGGTGCGTTCGGTTCAACTTAAAAAATTAAGTTTCAGGTCCAATAAGTTCAGATAAGTTGCAATATGGTCTAATAAGGGCAATAAGTTCCAATAAGGTCTAATAAGGTCCAATAAGTTCCAATCAGGTCCAATAAGTTCCAATCAGGTCTAATAAGGTCCAATAAGTTCCAATCAGGTCTAATAAGGTCCAAATAGTCAATGTTTAATAAACATTTGTATTATTGTCCATTATTTTGTTATTCATAATTGCATATCACTATTAGCTGATTATGTTATTATCAGAATTTTAATTAAAGTACCACAATGATTATATAGTATTATACTTGTATTAGTGTCTATTATTTTATCATTTATTGTATTATGCCTATTATTTTATTATTTATTTGTATTAAGTCTATTATTTTATTATTCATATTACTATTAGCTGACTATGGTATTATTAGAATTTTTTATTAAAGTACCACAATGTGTATTATTATACTTGTATTATTGTTTATTATTTGATTATTCATATTGCTATTAAATAATATTATAATCATGGTCAAATAATTAAGGTTAACAATAATAATAATAATTATAATCATAATATTTTGCAATAATAATTATAATTATATTATTTTATTATTTATTTGTATTATGTCTATTATTTTATTATTTATTTATATTATGTCTATTATTTTATTATTCATATTAAAAAAAATTCTTTTCTACTAGTGTTTTATAAAATCAAAACAAGACTATTAGATATATTAGTGGTGAAAGTTATGTATAGGCAAATATATAAACAGTAATTTTTTTTGTTAAATTAATTATCATGAGAGATAATCAATAATCATTATTTTTTAAAGGACGAATTATAATAATTATTACTCCATAAAAAATTTTGAGAGGTAGTATTTACGTTAGTGGTAATATTTATGTTATTAGTGATCAATTTGTTTTTGTCTAATAAGGTGAAATAAGTTTCAATCAGGACCAATAAGGTCTAATAAGTTTCAATCAGAGCCAATAAAGTCTAATAAGTGTCAATAAGGTTAATAAGTTCCAATAAGGTCCAATAAATTCCAATCAGGTTGAATCGGGTCCAATAAGTTGAATCAGGTTTAATAAGTTCCAATAAGTTCAGTTCAGGTTCAATAAGTTCTGTTCAGATAAGGTCCAATAAGTTCAGGGCCAATAAGTTGAATAGAACGCACCCTTAGTAGCTGAACTACTTGTTGCTGCCTTTGATGGTGTATTTAATCAAGGTCCTGCTTTCCCAGGCCAAGCTTTCGCCATTAAAGAGCAAGTAATGGAGAGTAGAGGAAAGGCGTATATCCAAAGGTCACCAATGAAGACTTTCCAATATATACTCGGTCTAATGTAATTCCAATTATAGATTTTGGGCATGTTCGATAAAAGTTAGTTGTTGGTGTAGTTGTTAGTTGTTCGAGTAGCAATTAGTATGGTGGTATGAGGTGTAGGATGAGCATCCTACACCAGCTCCAAAACGCAATGCAATGCAAGAAGAATGAAACGCACCATTCAACATGCAAAAAGTAATTGATTTGACAGCCAATGTACATTTTCATTACATCCAATGTACATGTTGAAAATTCAAAAAGTAATTGATTTGACAGTTACTGTTCACTATTTAATAACTAATTTGATGTCAACCGCCATCATCTCCCCCATATACTGTTCACTACTTCTCTCTTTTCCACACTAAACCTCCTTGTACATTCTTGGCTTCGTGGTTGTTCATTAAAATCAAAATGTACAATGACAACCCCCCGAGCTGAAAGTAACCCATTTCCTGAAGCTGATGTCAAGTGAGTAATTTCCAATCTTTGTACACTGGTGTGTTGATGTTTGTTCACTAATGAAATTCAATAGTTACAGTCCCATACGGAAATTCAATAAATCACAATGTACACTGATGGTCATTACTTTGATCACTGAAAATCCCCAAATGTACACTCGTATATTATTGTACACCAAACCATATGCATTTGTACATTAAAAAAATTGTTTCAGCAAATAAATGAGAGAGAAAGAGAGTGAATGAGTGAGTGATGAGAGAGAAAGAGCTGGTCCACTTTCAAAAATGCTGCCAAAAGCCAACCAAATGGGCAAGGTGTAGGATGCTCATCCTATACCTCGGTGTAGAATCTATTGTTCGGTTGTAAATTGTACTTGTTAGCTTTTAGTTGTGAAAGTAGTCATTTAAAATATACTCTTTCCATTTCATTTTAATCTACATACTTTGACATTTTACACTATTCACAAATTTCACTTTGACCATCATTTGTGATTTATACGCAAATGAAAATATAGTCATGTGAGATCTTGTTAGATTCATTATAAGATGTATTTTATTAATATGTACTTTTTATAATTCTTACAAATACAAAACTAAAGATATATGTCCTCAAAGTTTTATATTGACATGCGTGAAAAGTGTAATTGTGTTGATTAAAATGAAACGAATGAAGTAAGTGTTTGGTAAAAGTAATTATCGAGATTATATAAAATAAAAAACACACGTTCAATTATAATAATACTTTTAATAATTCTATGGTTAAATTAAATGTCAATATTATAAAAACAGTGCATTATTTTGTTTTACTATAATGTCCTTACATTTTTAAAGTACAGTATTGTGTGGTTCTCTTTATAAATCAATAAAAATCATATATTCCTTCCAATAAAATCACCTATACAACTATACTTGGAACTCTCTAGAGATGATCAAATGTGCACAATCTTTTTATTTTTATTTTTAGCTTAACCACAATTGAAAATAAGATTGTGTGGTGAGTGGAACAAAAAAAAATTTAAGACGAGTGGTTTGTCGATTAAACATGGGAGTGGCCCCCACTGCCTAATTTGGCAAAAGCTGTATTTTTTTTGCTTTTCCCCAGCCAACAAAACGCGAGCTGTGAGAGAAGCGCCAGCCAAATCGCGTTGTTTTAACTGGCAAAAAAGCAAAAACAATTGCTTTCTGACACGCTGCAACTGGCAGCTGGCAGCTGACATGCGTGTCAATGCCAGTTGCAGTTAGGGGTGTTCGCGGTTTGAGTTGGTGCGGTTTGGGATGTAACCCAACCCAAACCGCAAATATACGGTTTGACATTTTTCCAAGCCAAACCGCACCACACTTTTGTCCAAACCAACCCAAACCGAACCGCGCAAAACGGTTTGGTGCGGTTTAACCATTTTTTCCTTCGTGACATTAATTTTGTAATCAAAGAGTAAAAAAAAAATTGTTAGAGAGTCTAAATAAATATGAAGTTGACTTCATAATTGAACATAAATAATAATTTATCAAAAGCGTTCAAGTGCTTTACCTCAAACTTATTTTTTCAGCTGTATACTTGTATGCCACATTGTCGAGTGTATTTAATATTTTTTTTAAAAAAATCATATAAAATTACGGTTTGCGGTGCGGTTTTGGTTTACAAAAATCAAAATCCAACCCAAACCGCAAATTGCGGTTTGCTTGAAATCATAACACAAACCGCAATTTTAAGCAAACCAACCCAAACCGCGAAAAAACGGTTTGGGCTGCGGTTTGGTACGGTCCAGACCGCACTCTGAACAGCCCTAGTTGCAGCATGACATTTGTCACGCCTTTCCACACGTTGTAATTGGCTATTAAATATATAATTGTTGTAAATCTATAAATATAGACCCATTTTGCTTTATTTTCGACACACTTAATTTTCTACATCTTCTCTAATTTTTTCTATTTCTTCTAACTTATTTCATTACTCTTCTTACATTGCTTTCTTTTCAAAATATTATAATTTTGGATCCTAATCATTCTAATTATATAAGAAATCAAAACCATCAAAAACACCAAATGACTAAATAACAAAATCGCTCAAATACCTCTCAAAAAGTCACTCAAATTATTGTCAACCCTCTCAAAGTATCACGTTGTCATATGACTAATGAAATAATATAGATTTATACTGCCTCCGTCCCAAAATATAGTTCTCATTTTCATTTTGGGTGTCCCAAAATATAGTTTCCATTTCCATATTTAGTTTCACATTTTTCCGTAATTTGTCTAGAAAAAATCGTGTCCCATCATTTATTTGCTTCTTGAATTTTGGTTTTCTCTTTGTTTATTCAACCAAAATGTTATAATTAATGTTCTTTCACCAATTATTCTTCATTCTCTCTCCTAAAATCATCTTTTCCCATACAACATTTATTTAAATAAAGAAAAAATAATTAAAAATCCGAGAAATAACGGGCCTTCGCCTGATTGAGACAAAAATCACAAAGCCACATAAGGGTCGCCCGACCGAGCCATCCCCGCCCGATCAGGCAAAAACAACGACCGCCCGATTCCATCGGGCTCCCCCATATTTTTCCCGTTTTCCATCTTTACTTCCAATACTAATTGTTAAGCAAACATACAAACAGTGGCGGATCTAGGAATTTTAGATGGGGTGGGCCAAACTCGACGTATATTTTTTTATCATAAAAATATAAAATAACTTTAACTATCCATAATTACGTAAATATTGAAGATATGAAGTAGTTACACTTTTTTTTCTTTTTAGTTCTTTATCCTTAATTACAAAAATCTACCCAATATTCTTATAACAATGAAGATAATTTTAGTTGTATGAAAAAAGCAGATGTAACAGAGTAAGTATAGTAGTACCTAATAGAAAGTAAACGTAGTATAGTAATAATTAGAAGTTTTTGGTAGAAAAGGAACAAATTAACAGAAGATAATATTGTATCTGAAAGAAATAATAAGAGGAAGGAAAGCAACTAGCAAGGAATCAAATGCTGAAGTTAAAGGGAGAAGATGTTCAAAACTGGAACAGTAATCAAGAAGAAAAATATTTTAAAAAAAAATGGCAAAATGTTTGCAAAAAAAGTCTACAACAGGTTTTGAACCTGAGATCTAAGCAAAAGTCAAAGACACGCTAATACCAACTGAACTACCATGATTGTATGTAAATATTTGCAACATTTAATACTAGTAAAGAACTAAAATCATGGGGTGGGCCATGGCCTAGGTAGGCCCCCCCTTGAATCCGCCACTGCATACAAAATCATTTTATATATAATAAAAATAAACATGGGTTATCACTGAGTAATTTCCAAATCCAAGGATTACTAATGAGGATTTTCCAGTATATTGTATAGTTTGTGTAAAAATGAAATTTTCTCCTTTGAGAACAAAAGGCTCTTGCCAGTTCGAGAAATTGTGTCGTTGCTTTGTTTACAAGTCAAATAGACAAATAGTAGGACGTTAACATTTAAACATAAATTTAGTAATCAAAAAACGATGGTTTGTCTCTCAAGAAAAGAAAAAGTAAAAAAATGCGATTGTTTGCTTAAAAAAATAATTCTCACAGAAGTATTGGTATTGTGGCTCGTCAAACACAAGAATACAATACCTATGCCCATAACATATAGATAAGATAAAATCAATAAAGAGAGAATGTCGTATAGAAAGGTCACTTGACCCCTAAAAGGCTAAAATGTGATCTTGAAAATAGTCATTTGGCCATCAAACTTGCCCAATGAGGATACTCTAGCCAGCTTGACGCATTTTCATTTGTTAGCGTTAAATTTAGATGTCACAATCATCTTTATTAAGATTATTATGCATCTAAGTTTATCTACATATTTTACTAACTAGTCACGTTGCTTAGTCATGGCTCATATTCACCCAAAAAAACATATTTGACTAACTAAACCAAACGGATAAGAAAATGTACCTACGTTTTGAAAAATATCAGATAACGTCCAACTCATACAATATGAACGTTATTATTCTAATTTGTACTACGTAAATATCTTGTTATACTTGTCCAATTACTCATAATTTATCCTATGGATAACACCACAAGTCCTTTTCCAATTTCTAAATGAGTTTAGTGAAAATATCAAATCCCTTCAATGACATTGATGAAGTAAGAACGTGCATTCATAACATGATAACAGTCAAGACTTTAGCGTTATTAATAATTTTCAATTCTCTAGTATAGTAGTATTAATTTAAAATGTTATATTTAATATTACTTGATAAAATCAAGCATTGTTTAATGTGTTTATTCATATTTTATGTCCATCTTTATATTCTCATACATAATCATCACAAGTAGGGAAACTTAAGTACTCATATTAAAGATGACTAAGGTAATTTAGAAATGTGAATGATCCTGAATTCTCAAAATTTTGTTTTTTAAACGATTATGAACTACTAGATTTTTATATTTATCTTTATTAAGTTGAATATTTATGTTTTTTGTTTCAACTATGACATTTAATAAGTAATAGTTTTGAGCCATATCTATGATGATTTTGCTATTGAGAGTAGTCACTTTAGTATTATGCACTAAAATGTTGATAAATCACAAGATGGTCATGTGATGAAAACATGATGTGAATGTTAGAGAATTTTTTTTTGATAATTTGTTGTTTTATTGCTTTTGCCAATTGCATTACAATGAGGACATAACCACACATTACAGGTTATGTATTTTTTAGAGGAACACCATTTACACAACTGGCTTAGAAAGAGCCCATCCCTAACATGCTACAACCATGCTATGAATTCATCCATGCGAGTAAGGTCTTGCTTGGCAAGCGAGTCCGCCACAATGTTTGATTCCCGGCTTTTGTAGGCAATTTCTACACCTGAGCCACTTACCATGCAACTCCTAATGAAGTTAATGGTGAAACTTCGATTCCACGGCCCATCGTTGTCACCATTTCACCATTGGACGGCGTTGGAGGAGTCAGATTCGATCACTAATTTGGAGCGGGCAAGGCAAGCAATTGTAGCCGAGATTTTGAGAGCTCTATGGATGGCAAGGATCTTCGCATGGTTTATTTTCACAAAAGGAATTGGGCTAGAGAAGAGACATATGAACCTTCCTTGATGGTTTCTAAGGACCCCTCCAATTGCTTATTTGAATTCACTAATTTTCATGGACGTATCCACATTCCATTTATAAGAAGATGGAGAGGGGGGCGACCAAGGGCAAGGAGGTTGAGGGACCCGATTCTTGAGCGTGACTTTGTGAGTCGAGTACCAGTTTAAACATTGTGGGTTGCTCATGACTTCAATATGGGGCCGGGTATAAGGGAAAGGCTCACCCCACCCTTTAATCCACCAACACATGCGCAAGAGGACAAGGTCTTGGAGCTGGGACGTGGAGCATGAGATATTTTCAAAGCATCTGCTATTCCATTCCTTCCACAATGTCCATATTATAATAAAGAAGGGCCAGATTTTTTTGAAGAAAGTTCTGTGAATAGGCGACTTCCACTGCTCAAACATAGCACGGACTAATGAAGGAGAGGCCCATTGTACATTCCAGGTTCTAAGCCACCAGTTCCAGAGCAAACAACCAAATGGGCAGTGAATGAAAAGATGGTCACATGATTCTTGATCGGTTGTGCACAGGACACAGAGAGCATTTGATGAGGTATTAATGATTGCAAGACGGACCAGCTTGTCCTTGGTGTTAAGTTTCCCCGAGAATGTCAGCCAAGTGAAAATCTCAATCCTATGGGGGACAAGGCCGCGCCATAGACCATAAAAAACATATGAAGGAAGATGTGGATCATATTTGGCTAGTTCCTCGCTAAAGGACTTGACCGAGAATAAACCTTTTTTATGAGGAGCCCATATGAATGTATCAGAATCATGTGGAGAGAGATTGACATGAGATAATAGCTGCAGCAACGATTGGTATTCAATCGTATCTTGGGGCCTTAGCGAGCAAATCCATGATAAGGACCAGTTTTATTTCAAGCCGTCCCAAAAGCAATTCGCTGCCACAAATGCGTTTTTGTTATTGCTTAGTAGGAACAATCTCGGAGAAACTAATTTGAGAGGGACCTTGCCCAGCCAAATATCATGCCAAAATAGCGGATCCATTCCATTGTCGATTCTTTTCCTGATACTTGATTTGAGGAGGAACTTTGATTGAGGATGAGAGATAATGGCATTGCATAAGTTTCGCCAAGGCCCACATGTGATGGGGATTTGTAATTCTCTAATGGAAAACAGTGACCCATATTTGTATTTTTCTGAAATAATACCGCGCCAAAGAGGGAGAGGATCGCAAATAAATCTCCATAGCCACTTTGCCAAGAGGCCCAAGTTCTTGTGCTGTATGTTGCCAAGCCCAAGTCCACCGAGACTTTTGGGCACTTCAAGGAGGCGTCATGCTGCCGGAATTAGATGTTTGCTCCCGGCATTACAATTCCAAAAGAATTGTCGTTGAATTTGCCTTATCTTATCAATTATTCCAATAGGAATTGGAAAGATTGATATGAAGTAGAGTGGTAGGCTATTTAAGGATGCTTTGATGAGTGTTGCACGACCACCAAGAGAGAGTAAATTGCCCTTCCATGAGGAGAGCTTTTTCTTCATTCAATCAAGAATTGGCTCCCATCATGCAAGCCTAGAAGAATTGCCTCCAATGGGAAGTCCAAGATAGGAGAGTGGCAGTGATCCTGTTCGGCATAGGAGGGAATTTGCAGCTTGATGCATCCATAATCTGTCACATTAAGCCCAATAATAGAGATTTTATGAAAATTAACTTGAAGGCCCGATGTTAGTTGGAAGAGTATGAGAACAAATTTAATGTTCAAAAGAAATTGCGAGTTTGGAGGGAAAAACATGATTTTGTCATCCACGTACTGGAGATGTGAGATTGTTGTACCATTCTTGCATAGTTCAATACCTTCCCATAGCCTCGGTGAAATTGCTTTGTGAAACGGAAGGTTTAAAGGTTCAACCGCCAGGTTAAAAAGGAAGGGCGACAATGGGTCGCCTTATCTAAGGCCTCGCTGCAGTTTGAAGGTCGTTGTTGGTGATCCATTGATTAATATAGATGCCGATGCCGACATCACACATGAATAGATCCACTCCTTCCATTGTTGAGGGAATTTCATTTGGTCTAAGACCCAGTCAAGATAACTCCATGATACGCTGTCAAACGCTTTATGAAAATCCAGCTTCAACAATGTTGCTTCAATTTTGTTCCTCCTTCATGAATCAATTACCTCACTTGTTATTAGGGCGCCATCCAAAATCTATCTCCCTTTGATGAATGAAGATTGTTGCGGACCGATAAGAGAGTCCATCACTTTTTGGAGTCGTCTGGAAAGTAATTTGGCAATAATCTTATATACACAACCCACCATACTTATAGGACGGAAGTCTTTGAATTCGCTTGGGTTCTTTATTTTAGGGATAAGAGCGATGAATGCGGAATTACACCCCGTGGGAGATTGGAAGTCTCCCAAAATTCTTGAAGAATGCTGTATATATCGGCACTAATTACTTCCCAGGCACTTTTAATAAACTTAAAGTTGAAACCCATCTGGCCCAGGGGCCTTGGATCCATCACAAGAGGCCACTGCTTGATCTATTTCTTCATGCGAGAATTTTTCAGTGAGTGCTTGGGCTTGTTCTCGGCTCAAAGTATTAAACCCAAGGTCACTAAAAGTGGGCCTGGGATGCTGCTCTTCCTTGAATATTTTTCGAAAGAAATTAACAGCCTCGTGTTTGACTCCATCAGGATCTTCACTGTTTACTCCATCTACTGTAATACGGTCCACATTGTTCCTCCTTTTTTGTAAGGCTGCAATCATGTGGAAGTAACGAGTGTTTTTATCCCCCTCTTCGAGCCATCTTGTTCTAGAGTTCTGAGCCCAGCAGGATTCTCTCCTTTTTAACCAGTTCCATAGCTCAAGTTCCGCAGATTTTCTCAAGAGAATTTCACTTTCATCCAAGTCACGTTCATTCGCTGCTTGATCAAAGTCATTAATGGTGTTTTCAAGTTCTGCAATTTTATCTTCAATCTTGCCGAATTATGATACGTTCCATGCCTTGAATTTAGATTTAGTAATTTTCAGTTTGTCCATCAATGGCGTTGATTTGGCTTCCACCCTTGAGCAATGAATTATCTTAAGGCACTTCGAGTCAGACAACCAACAATTGAGGAACCTAAAAGGCTTAGATCCCCATGGATGAGATTGACCGTTTGAGTAGCGAGAGTTTCATGGATGGGTGTTTCGTAATCCATTCCGGTGCCACAAGAAATCTGTCCAACTTGCTCTTAGAGTGTCCACGAAACCATGTGAATTTTCCATTTGTTGCTGAAATTTCTAGAACCTGTAATTCCTGCAAAAAAACTTTGAAATCATTTAGTCCATTAGTAGAAACGAGTTGACTCCCTTGCTCACTTTGGTCCAACACTTCACTGAAATCGCCTAACAAAAGACATGGCAAGTGAGAAGAATTCTGGAAATCAATAATGCTTTGCCACACCAAGGATCTTTCGGCCACTGAACAGGGATTATATACGTTGAGGAGAGTACATTTGAATTGGGTTGCGGTAATTTCAACACACATCGCAATCCAGTGCTTTTCAATATGGGAGGATGTCAAGTGAAAGAAGTTGGCGTCCCATAAGGAGATAAGCCCACCAGATTGACCTTGAGAGGGACTTGCAATCCGTTGGACTTGAGAGTCCTTCCAGAATGACATGATGATTCTAGGATTGAAATTTTCTATTTTTTTCTCTTGGACGAATACAAAATGCGGTTTGTGGTGATTTATTAGGCTACGTAAGGAGCTTCTCTTAATTTTGGCCCCAAGGCCTCGAATGTTCCAAGAGAGTATGATCATGGTGATAACATATTTTGAGATGAGAATGTGATGGTGCTATAGTGCAGCCATCCAATTTGACTGTTTTCGGCCCAAGATGGCTTCGATTTGACTTTGCGGAGAGGAAGGAGGCCCATCATATTTTAGGCCCAGCTTGCTAGCAATGTTTAGAATGTCAAAAGAGGTAAGAGTAATTGAAGAGGGTTGAGATTTTGATTGGCTATGATGGAGGGAGTTGGTGGGCAGCTGGAGGGCATGGTAATGTTTTGAAGTCTTGTGGGCCTTATGTTTGGCTTTCTTGGCCCTTTTGGCTACATGGGAGATTTTGAGTTTTAAAGGAATTTCATCCTCAAACCCAGGTGGGAATAGAGGGCCTGACAAAATTAAGGAGAGGAAAGGGCCTTTTTTGGGCTTGGAGAGAACATGCTGAGTGGTGTTATTAGAGCATGAGGGGGGCGGGGGGTGATTTGGATTTTGATGTTGGGCTTGGGCTTGGGTTTGAGGGCGGAGGGAATCTTAACATTTGGCTTGATATTGGCTTAGTGCCTTTCCACGTGGACTGGTTTAAACTGTGTCTGTTGTTATGATTGGAAGGTGAAGAGATGGGAGTGTTCCCTGCCATGTCAGAGAATTTGGGAGGGGGAATTTGTGAGTTCCCAATTATTGAATTTTGTTTAGAGGGGAATTGATGATGGTCACATTATTAATGGACGGCTCGAGATAGTTATTGCTTTCATGATCTTAAAAATTGTGCAGACGTTGGTTGGACGCAGCTTTCACTGGACTGTAGGGAGGTGAGTCAGACGCGCCACCATCATCATCAGAGGAGAGTGAAGGACATTTTGAATGAGATGGAGCTTTCCAACAAATCTTTCGCGTCTAGTGAACTTCATATACGCATATTTTGTGCTTTTTTCCATCAATTTCCAGGGCCAGCTGACAGTTGAATGTTAGAGAATTAACCATAGAACATGAGTAAAACAGTCGTAACAACAAGTAGACAATACATTTTAGGCATGATATCAATTTAGCAAAAGTAATATTCCGACCCTAACCGCTTGACCATAGGTTGCACGGAGTTTGCTCTCGAGATACAACGAAGTAACAACAATGTTCACGCTCATTGATTACAAATATTGTTTATTTAACGGGAGAAAATGTATTATACATTTGATTTGTTGAAAAACTGACTTCGAGATCATTGATACTCTCAACGATGAGTGCATGAGGGAATTATGTCTTTCTCTATTATTCATAATGAGAGCCAAGTCCCATATATATAGAGAATGAAATATGCAAGGAAATAGACAGTTATGCCGTCAAAAACATCAATGACTGCAATATACTCGAAAATGTTATTCAGTGAAAGGAGATAGCTGCCAAAACCAAGCGTGCACTCCAACACGGAGCGAATGCTCCTCTATGAAGAGGAAGCTCCAAGTTGGCAGCGTGCCTTTGAATGTTGTTTTCTTGAACTCCCAATCTGAAGCAAGCGCTCCTTCGCGAAGTTAACGCTCTGATCTCAGCAACTCTATATCCTACGTTGTTTAACCCACATCACCTTGAACAAGCTACTTAAACTAGCCTATATAGCATGAATCGAATCAACTGAATGCGTGAAATGTCCAACAATGGGTGTAAACATATATAAACGAGGATAAAAATATTTGCACTCAGTTCTTAGTTGTTGGCAATATGCGACATCTATTGTTCGATGGCCTAGTAGAGTTGCATGCTATAGCCGTCAAGACGACAACCAAACAATCTACCTAATGGATAAAAAGTAAAATTAGCATACTGAACTATTAAAATATTGAACTATTAAAAGTAATGAGCAAAGGAGTAGACATGACTTTTTCTGCATTTCTTCTAAAAGTTAACCACAATAGTATTGCTCAACCTCATATATTAAGATATTCATGACGATCGTATGTTGTGTAGCATCCTTCCAAATCCTCACAATGCTTAATCTTGTCCAATTATGATCCAAGAATTTTATAAAATTCATCAAAATCACGAAAATATACTACACGGGATTAGAAAATTTAACTTGAGGGTACGATGCTATAAGAACTTACAATAAAACTAAATATACCTAAAAATTATATATAAATATGTCATATCAAAATGTAAGAACGGAAAAACATGAGTTGTCACCTAGGTGGCCCAACAACTAGTTCCTTATGCCCTCCATTTCTTTAAGTATCTAATTTCATTTTTTTACAAATATGTAAATAAATATATTTGGTAATCAGTAAACACTTCAAAAAATATTAATCTGAATTATCATAATATGATAGGAGTATGATTTTAACAAGAACAAGTAGTAATAAGTTTATGAATTAAGGTAGAGAAAATATAGCTAACCTTGATGATTTTAAAGATGAACTAGTTGTTGGCCCGGGCTATTCCCCAAATATTTTACTAATGTGAATCTGAAGTCTTAAATTAAACACTTAAGAGAAGTGGAAAAAAAAAAGGTTATAGGCATTGGAGTGTGCTCTAGAAATGATCTTCCAGTCGTTCCTTCAATTTTAGTTATTCTACATGGTAAATAATAATATGAATTATTTATCAATATAACTCTCAACTTCAAGAGAGTATATATATATATATATAAATATATATTTACAAAGAATATGATACAATCTTATTTTTGAAACTTAGGTTACTATGTGAAAATATAACAGATAGAATTTTATTTGACGGGATAACTGAAGTAATTATACGGTATAAAATTTGAAGAGTTCTTTTAAAATAACATATAAGAGTATTGAAAGGTAGGACATGCTAATAATAGCATTAGCTTAATAAGTATTAATATATACATTTGTGTTATATTTATTTTAAAAATACAAATATTATCTTTTCATTAAATAACTTTTTCCCACAAAGACCAACACGAGATTGATGCGTAGTCGGATAGTATGTATTTGTATCACAAATGAGAGATTATGTCCCATTTGGTTGTATGGAGGAGAAGGTGGAGTACATGTAGCAACATGACATATTTTTTACTTGGAAACCATCACTACTCTACTAGTATTATGGCGTTATTTGGTTGACATTGTTTAACATAGAAAATTAGAATTTCTAGGAACTGGAATTTCTTTGTGTTGTTTGGTTGACAAATTTATAGCAAGTAGAAATTTTTAGAAAATTTCACTTCTCATAAAATGGAGGAAATTAATTATCTAGAGAGACTTATGTAAGTGAAAATTCCTATGAGAATTTTCATTTTCCATGAATCACCAAGCAACATTTAGCAATTCATAGGAAATACAATTACATGGAAAAATAACTTTCTAAGCAATTTGTATGTTTATAGTTATATATAATTATAAGAATTTTGCCCATCTTTATAGTTATATATAATTATAAAAAAAAATATTATGTTTTAATTTGAAACATTAAACATTGAAATGATAGTGGTTTGGTGGTTAAACTCTCAATCAAATTTCGTTTCAAAGTGCATGTGTTCGGTTCCTAGTACCTACACTTTATTAATAGTTTTAAATGAGATTATAAACATGTGTAGTTGCTTTTCTTGTGGTCCATAATGAGAGAGAAGATAACAGTAATATTAGTTTATTATGAGATAGCAATTTTGGCCAAAACAATGGATGCCTAGCTGTTTATGAAGAGAAAAGAGGAGTAAAGAAGGAATTGAAGGAGAAAGAAAAATATGGTGGGATATGTTATAAAGTAGAAGAGATATGTGATGACCACAAATTGGAGGGCAACCATTGAGAGTACGAAATATATGAGTTGAAATGAGTAGGGTATGGATAAGGTGGAAGAGTGAGAAAGTAATAAAACAATTGATGATCATAAACCATAGGATAACCATTGGGTATGTTGTATGCTCTTAAAAGATTGAGAACAATGTCACGTGATGCATATGTTGGAGAGTGTCATGTGACACTATTTCTTTGATAGGAACACATTTTACTATATTCGTACAAACTAAAATCAATTTACTCATTGCGTAGATTATCCACTATAGATAGATAACCATAATAACTCGTGTAATGCAATTCATCAATTACAAAATATCGAAATAGTTTTTTTTAGAATAAAAGTAACTGCATAATTTAAAATGATTAAAGGTCCATGAGGAGATCTCTTCAGGACTTGGTTCTCTCATCATTGTTCAACTCCAAATGAGACTAGTCTAGTAAGATGATGGACAACGTAACTATTCTCCCTCAGGATTCCAACTAATATAATCGAAAGACCTATTAAGACACATTGCATCTTGTAGAATACAATCAAGATCATCGAAAAAAAAGGAAGCATTTGAAGCCGATAAATGATAATTTGGGGGTCATCAAATTCGAAAAAATTGGGTCCAATAAGCACAAACTCGCTTGTTGCAACAAACAACACACTTCCCACATAATCTCGGACCACAACTACCATTCGCACCCAAGCTTCATTGCAAAGAGTGAAAGAGATGCATGGCAGTTCACTTTTATAGCGCCTAAAAGAGGGGGGATTCCATATTCGTGGACTACTAATTAATAGGCTTAGAGTTCTTTGAAGAGGCATGTCTAAGCTTGTATATGTGAATTTCCTCCACTAGCATGTATACTTGGGTAACAATATTTTATCTCTAGATCGTTGGTTATCTCAGTGGATAGACGTATCATTGCTCATCTAATACTTCTTTTGTCCCTTATATTTCCTTTCTTTCTTAGAAGTTCAATAATTTATTTTATCATGTTTGTCAACAAATAACTTCAATTAATTTTTTTTATTATCAATAAGCATAATCTATGAAAAGAACCCCAGCCTTCTCTTTTCCCCTCTCTCCTCTTCCTCCTAAAAAACCCTAATTTTTTCTCTTGGTTTGTGACCGTCGTCATCTTTTTTATAATGGTAAGCCCCCAATTTTTTTTCTTGTAGTTTTTATTGTTTTTGTTACTAATAATCTTCCACTCTCTCTCTTTTCGAGTGTTTTCTATTCAATTTTTGTGTTCTTTCTCTTCTTTCTTGGGAGTTTGGAGTTTGATTTTATTCTCTTCCCACGTGAAAGTTTAAAAAGTGGTATAAAAAATTGTTCCAATTGGTTAAAGTTCAAGACCATCAACATTCAGGTATTAAAAATTCGAATGCGATTAACATAGATAAATCAAGATTTTTCTTCACCAAGCTATGTCAGAACGATAGACTTTCCCGTCAATCATGGCGTGATTCAACAAATATAGGAGGGATAGATGTGTTGTATTGCTTAATTTGGTTCATCATTGCTTCTTGGAAGACGAATTTGAATTAATCTTGTTTGATTATATCTTTTTTTCTTTAATACTTATCGTAGATGTCGGCCTTCGATTAATGAATTTTCTCTTTAAAAAAAGCATAATTATAGAAAGTTGATATTATTGAGAATATACAATAAAATATTCTCAAATGTTAGTATATCTTCTCTTAACATAAATTATGAAAGATAGTAAAGGCAAAGTATGTAATACTGTCATACAATGCCAACTAACAAAATGGAGGAAGTAGTTAAGAAAAAAAAAAATAGGTCCATGTGTTTTTCTTTTAATTGATAAAGGAAAACTAGACATTGTCTCGAGCAAATAGAAGCACCTTACGGATGATTGAAACAAACAAAGGGTTAGAGAAGAAACCCAATAACAAAGAGGAAAACTAGTGCCCCTATGCGTCATAATATCCATTGCTTAATTAATCTCTTATAAAAAAAATATTTTTTTATAAAAAGAAAGAAAACTAAGAGGTATCCAAGAGGACGGCTACCCTAAAGCATCCTTACGAATAATTACAGAAAAAGAAACATAGGGAGATTCAAACCAATATGACATCATTTTCGCCACATGACCTAGGTAAGCCTTCCAACCCGCTGCACTATTCGCTTCCCGCACCACATGCTCAACCTTCACTTCCTTAAATTTCTTAAGCTCTTCACCTGCATCACTAATCAAACCGTTAATTACCCAAGGTTTTTAATAGCTTAAATAACTGAAAGATTATCCCCTTCAATATAGATCTTATCAATACCCAAAGAAATTAAAGATCCCCCCTAATACCTTCCCCCAAATCCCCAAGCTTCTTCCACCAAAGTATAGAGAACATTGGATCAAGAGACTTAGCACCACTTAGACAGACCTCACCTTCACAATTTCTAATAACAAACCCGAAGGACGTACTACCATTACTTAACTTAGAACCATCAAATTTTAGTTTAAAAAACCCAATGGGGAGCGGAGACCAAACGACCTTTAATCTCCAATTTCTTTTTTGGAGATCCTTAGAGCCACCATCTAACTTACTCCGGACCAACTCACTGTCTCCCAAATTATTATTATTTTTTCTGAAAGAGAAATTTCATTAATTGAAGACCAAACGACATCTACAATAGATATTAAAGAAAAACAAGATACAAATAAACAAGGTTAAATCAAATTCGTCTTCGAAGAAACTATAATGAACCAGGTCGAGCAATATAACGTAGCCCTCTTGTATTTGCTGAATCAAATAGCTATTGATGAGGAAGTCTATCATTCTGGCATAGTTTGAGAAGAACATTATTGATCGAGCCATGTTAACCGCATCCGAGATTTCAATACCAATAAGAATAATTTATCATACCTAAAAACATAAAAAACCACACTCACAACTCCCATACGGGAGAAGAAGATCTCCACAACAGAGACTAAAAACCTCATAATAAATTTATTCAACAAAACAGGAAAGTGAACTAAAAACTAAAAATAAAAGGAAAAAGGGGCTTACTAGGGATGAAATCATCCATGACACCCCCTAACTGATGAAGAAGGAATACGGTGGCTAGGGTTTTAGAAAGGAAAAAAAAAAGATATGGGGAGGCTTCCCAAATTTTTAATACTTCCTCCTTTTTTTTTAGATGTTACACTTTCCTTAAATTGCATGTTTCTAAATAGATATTACACTTTTTTTTATTTCCTAAATTGGAAAGTTTTATGCTGTAAAATTACTCACTTACCCTTACTTATAAAGGTTAATCAAAATTAAACTAACTTAATTTAACCTTATTATATACTAATCTAAATTAATTAAACCTCCTCCCTTCTCTTCCACCACCCCTCCCCCACCACCTCAGCTGCCCCATCCCTTCCCCACCTCGCAGCCTCCTTACCCACCACCACATAAGCCCAGCGAACTCGCACTACCACCCCACCACCCACCCGAAATCGCCACCCACCCACTCGAAAATCCCACCCCACCCACCCGAAAACCCGACCCCCACCCACGAAAACCTTTCCCACCACCACCCACCACGAAAACCACGCAATTTCTTTGCGCAAAACCACATGTCCTCCATTTTCGGCAGTAGAGGTGGGGTTTTCGAGGTTGGGGTGGAATTTTGCGGCTGTAGAGGTGGGGTTTCGTGAGACTAGGGTAGCTTTTCGGCGCATGGTTGGGGTTTTCGGGTGGGTGGGTGGGGAATTCGGCGATGGGGTAGGGTTTTTGGGTGGGTGGGTGGGTAGGGATTTCGGCGGGTGGGGTGGGCTTTTTGGTGGGTGGGTGGGGTTTTCGGGTGGGTGGGGATTTCGGCAGGTGGGGTGGGCTTTTCGGTGGCTGGGTGGGGTTTTCGGGTGGCTGGGTGGGGATTTCGGCGGGTGGGGTGGGGTTTTGGGTGGCTGGGTGGGGTTTTCGGGTGGCTGGGTGGGGATTTCGGCGGGTGGGGTGGGGTTTTGGGTGGCTGGGTGGGATTTTGGGTGGGTGGGGTGGGGTTTTGGGTGGCTGGGTGGGTGGTTCGAATTTCGGGTGGGTGGTGGGGTGGTGGTGGGAGTTCTCTGGGTGTTGGGGTGGTGGTGGGGAACCCAAGTTGGGGTCCTCTTTTCTCTCTCCTCCCTTCCCTTAAACCCCATGTTAATCATCTCCTAATCCCTTCTTCAATTTTTGCCTAGGGAACCACAATTTTCAAAAGTGTAACATCTAAAAAAAAGGAGGAAGTATATACTTTGATCATTTCACTAACCTTTGTCCGAGTATTAGACTCATTTCTAAAAATATTATTGTTCCTAGCAAACTATATAAACTACCAAATAATTCCCCTCAAAAAACAAAAAACTACCGAACAATAGCAAAGACTTCGATTTGATAGGAAGAACAATTTTTTCTAAGATCAAACTAGTTTTAGGACCCGTGCATGATGCACGGGAGTATTAATTGCTTGATAGCATAACTAATGATCAATAAAAATAATCAAAATAACGTAACATATTTAACTAATCATATATGAAGGCATCAAATTGTTATTTACAGAAATGATTTTTGTAACGCAATCTATATGTTTGAAAACACTTCCTTGTAAACTACGTTTGTTGTACTTGTACGCACTCCGTGTTCTTTGTCAAAAGGAAGTATCTTCAGACCTTTTTTGCTCGTAACTCTGGAAACAGCAACATAAAATTGGCCATGGCTAAAAACAGGTCTCGGGAGATACAGGCCTACATGAGACAAAGATTGTCCTTGACTTTTATTTATAGTCATAGCAAAACAAACCATTAAAGGAAATTGACGTCTCTGAAATCTGATAGGAAACTTGGTGGAGTCCGACGGCGTCAATGACATTCTTGGGATAAAAACTTTTGCACCCACATTACTTCCGGAAATAACAGTAGCTTCAATAACACGATTACCTAAATGATTGACGACTAACCTCGTGCCATTACATAATCCAGATGTTTGATCAATATTACGTAGAAGCATAACGGGCGCACCAACCTTTAATCGTATGCTATGATTTGGGAGACCAGAGCATTTAATTGTATTGAGGAATTCAGTGGAGTATATTTCGTGGACTCCAAAGTTTCCTTCCTCTTTGCTTATAGCATCCGAACTCAAATAGACTTTCTCTTCTCCTGGAATAGTAGATAGAACATTATCATTTACAATCTCCACTATCTCATTTGTTGGGGCCAAAATAGCTCTTTCTTGAAATATTTAGCTTCCCAAATATGTTCCTGTAGGTCTGGATACGTGCTTTCAACAATTGCTAAAATCGGATCGGCCCCGGGATCTATAAGGATATCTTTTGCAATCTCGACGACGGCTTCACCATCATTAGGACCGCCAGCATTTCCATCTCCAACGCTTAGTATCCACTCTGAGAATTCTCGCAATTCATCAACAGAAGATTTTGAGGAACTTGATTGTAATCTCATATTGCGAGTAAGTGTAAGGACCTTACACGAATCCCATAAGTAAGACGAATTAACGGTGGCGAACACGATATCCTGCCTACTTCCCTTTGGTACAACTGGTAATATCTGCCTGAGATCACCTCCGAATACTACCACTTTACCTCCAAATGGTCGATGCAAGTTATCCCTATCAACAGACCTCATTATGTCCCTCAAACTTCTATCAAGTGCTTCAAAACAATACTTATGCATCATCGGAGCTTCATCCCAAATGATAAGTTTTGTCTTGATAGAAGATCAGCTAACTCCGACCCAGGGCGAATTCCGGCGCAAGTAGAATTTTCATTTACATTCAAAGGGATACCAAATCTAGAATGAGCTGTTTCTTCCACGTGGAAGGAGGAGAGAAGCAATTCCACTCGAAGCTACTGGCAATACAATTTCGCCCTTCTTTCTTATTGCAGCACATAATGTTTTCCAAACAATGTTTTACCCGTCCTCCATAGCCGTAAACGAAAAATAGACCTCCTTCTTCACTCGAGACAGCATCCAATACTTCTCGATAAATCATCGACTGCTCATCAGTTAAACCTTTATACAATTTGTCGTGTTCCACGGTCATTTCCTCAATGTCATATGAAAGCTCATCTGCTATAAGCTTGTTTTGTCCTTCAAACATGATTAGTTCATCAGGAAACGGCATTTCACTGAATCTACGCAAGCTGCTACCATTACTTTGGAGCATGGTTTCAATCTCAGCCAATGCAAAAGATTCGATTTGATCATCGGTTAAATGCAGGTCTGTGAAACATATAAACAAAACAGTAACCTATATTAAGAATGCAAATTGCTAAAAAGTATGGTTTTTGACTAAAAAATATTTTCGTAGTTATTTACCTTTATTTTTTTGAAGACAACGCTGTTTGTAAAGTATGTCATCAGATAATAACTGCCATGTCTTATGCCAAACTTCCTCCGGCTTCGACATGCTACCAGATAATAGTAACATAGAGAACAAATGTCTTAGATAATACCCTGATTCTCTAAAACTTGCTTCTGTTATTGCATCGACATATTCCTTGTCATCATCAAGTAAACCCCTTGCATAGCAAGCTTCCTTGAATGTAGGAACACTACACCATCAACCGTTCTAATGTCTTCGTAGTCGCGCCTTTTACAAAATTTAATAAAGTTCTAAGGTAGAACTTCTCTCCAGATCCAGGTGAGACATGGTAGATTCGTCCTATTGTGACACCTCTAGATCTTGGGGTCCACTCTCTCTGTGCCTGTTTCCAAACAAATTTTGTAGGGAACTCCACATAAGTAAGCTCCCTAGCTTCTTCATATTTTTGGTTACATTGCATCCAAGCAGGAATTTCGTATTGTCAATATGAGGTCTGTCTAGTACGGATTCACATCGCATGGTCGTTAAACAAAACGGTTTGTTCTCCCGGTAGATGAAAACTTAATCTTTCAACAGCAGGGGTTCGATAATGTATGTTGAATCCAAAAATCCTCCAAATTGCTTCACACGCCGAAATATATCGGCAATCATAGTACATCTTTATTTCATCTATTTCTTTACCTTCACCTTCTTTCTGTTTATCTTGATAAGCCGCAGCCGTAACCCTATCATATCCCTTGTTTATATATTTGAACAAATATTTAATTGATCTAGATTGATTACACCATTCAACGTTTATGTGTCCTTGATATTTACGAAGCAATTCAGCATTATATGGGACAACATACCGATTATCAAGGTGAACCCCACTCTTCTCAACTGTAGATCCATTATCTCTTCGTCTGTACACTGGATATCCTTCATCATCTACCTTAGTTGCCTCAATAAACCTCTTGGGAAAATGCTTACTGCATTGCTTGTCAATCATACACGGAGCATTTGTATTTGCTGAGCCACATGGACCGTGCATCATGTACTCGCTTACTGCTTGATATAGTTCTGGATCTTCAGATTTATCAGGCAACTCAGCACAAATAATCTTATCAATATCTGAAGCAACAGGGTATTTGTCTCCCTGATGCATGAACAACAAAATATGAGCGTGCGGCAAACCACGCTTTTGGAATTCAACTGTATAGACCACTGAAAATAAGCAGACAACAAAATTAGTTTTGATATTCAAGTTAAATAAAAGATATAACGATAGCAATCCAATTAAAAATAACATATAATAAAAAATAATAATATAAATAAGGACGATGTCTAACATACCAGCCCTAACCCTGCCAAATATTTTGCCATCTTTCAGATCTTTCACCAACTGGTCTAGTTTCATCTTAAAAACTCGACATATGATGTCTGGCCTATCCTCTGGCCTATCCTCTGGCCTTAGGCCTCTTTTTTTACAAATCTAGTAATCTCAGGCCACTTAGGATTACACGTAAATGTTATGAATAAATCTGGATAACCATACCATCTGCAAATAGCCATCGCATCTTGATAGTTTTCTCTCATATAACTATGTCCTCCTGTGAAGGAAGATGGCAATACTATACGACTTCCAGTCGAAGATCCCTCGGTTTCACCTCTCTCGACAGCACCTCTTAAATTCTTGACATTAGCAGCTCTCAAGCTTTGTTGGTTGTGTCTAAGAAAAGACAACCTTTCAGCTTCAATCATTGTGTAAGCATCAACTATGAATTGTTGTAACAACCTTCGAGATAATAGTATTGTTGCCGCCTCCAGAGCTCGGTCTTGTATTCTGTATGCAAAAAACTCACGCATTGTGAGTTTAAACCTCTTTCCTGTTGAACCGTCTGATGGAGTCTTATCCCTGTGCATAATATCTGTTCTAAATCCATCTTCTCCGTATGGAAATAATAGTGGATATTGCATAGCGAGGTAAGAAGGATGAAGTTCGGAAATTTGTTGTAGCTTTCCACCCTTCGTTTCGATAATTATATCTCTTTTGTCGGCACTATCAATATCTCCTACGATAAGTGCAGCTACTTCTGATGTTGTTGGCAAATTATAAGTTCTGCCATCAGCCTCTTTTGCCAATAAGTTTTAATTTCAAATTCTCACACGTGTTAGATGCAAACCTATCCCTAGCCATTCTGAAATTATGAGCTAAAGGGTTATTATGATCTAACATATCTTGTAATTCTGCAACTAAGCGATCTTCAAACTTGTCTGGGTTTGATGTACTGGTAAGACATAATGAATAATAAGTTAGGATTTGAAAAGGAATATATAAATTAAACAATTAAAGTTACAATGATACTTAAATCCATTTACTATGTTGTACCTTGCAGCTGTTTTCCTGTTCTTTATTTCATCCTCAGTATCATATATGTACAGCTGAGAAAACTTTGGTCGTGCACCATCAGCAGGCAATAAAGTACCTATTAAGTGATGATTTTGACCACCAATTTTTAATTATATGGACCTCGACCTTTAGATGTAGGTGCAATAATCCTTCCACCCATTGATGTAAACGAATACATCATATTATATCCTCTTATATTTTCAAGAAAATGGTTGCTTCTATTATGTTTCTTCTTCAATAGATCATAAATAATTTGAGGTGGATGTTTTAGCAGAGGTAGCTGAACCTTCCCTTGCATGCAACACAACGAAAACTTTGGCTTGATGTTTTTGGATTTCTTGTTAGCTCTCTCATTGAACCACATTTCCGCGCCACAAAACTCACATACATGTGTTGGGTCTCCTAAATCTGAGTAGCTCTCTGTGAAAAAACAAAATCAGTAATAAATATGAGATATAAACATAATTAAGAAGACAACACAAAAATCATAATAATAAGTACGACATTTCGCATGATATGCAATAGTTATTACAAATTATATGCCAACCTGTAACGATATCCATATAATTGACGTCGTTGTCACTATCGTCTTCTGTAACACAGTCATCTTGAACGGTAGTATTTGATTGGTCATGAGAACTTGATGCAATATTTTCATCTTTATATAACAGTCATAAAAAACAATACATTTTAGATACGATGTTAAAAGTACTTCAAATATTAGATACTTGTATTTAATAAGTAAGTAATAAATTAATACCATTTATAATTCTCCGTGTAACTGATTTAAGGATATTTGAACTTCGAACCACATGTCTCTTAGATCTAACATTACTATGAGATTGTGCCAATTCCAACATGTCTCCAGAAATCATAGAGCTGCCTATTAATTATTGCGTTTTAGTTAATATAAAAAAAAATCGATGTAATTATAGAATACAATCAATTCATTGAATAGTACAGAATGCATACCTCGAGCTCTTTTTTCTAACATAATCTGCTTTCTATTACTTCTGGCAATATCAGAAGGAGATGTGTGGCTAAAGTAAATGTCAAATAAATATCTTCATTAGATTTTGCATTTTAATTTTATTTAATCGTTTAATATAAATAATAATAATTACATATCGAATGTATGTAAAGCGTATACCGTTAATAACAATGCTGGTAGGATTATTGTTAGAAATAATGTGTTTAGCGGTTCCTCAAAAGACGACTTAGAAGATGATGATTGCAAATCTAGAAAAATAAAAATTTGTATATTAATTATCTTAATATCAACATTCAATTTAATTACCATATAAAGGGAATTTATTATATATTTACCTATACGCCCCAATGGAGTAGTACAAATAATACTTGAATCATTAAATATTGTGCTTATTGACGGTGAATTAACAACGGATCCATCTGAATATAATACGAAAAGATAAAATAAGTTTATATTTAACATACGATAATATTTTGTATAATAATAGCCTCCATAGTACACATCTATACCGTTCAATGAACGACAAAAAAATTGGAATTAAATACGGATTGCTGCGTCCCTAAATTGGCTGAAACTTTTTCACGTCTTTGCGATAATATTAGTTTTCTTTTTTGCCTTGCACATCGTTGTTCAATTTGTTTTGATACAAATTGATTTAGAGATCTTGAGGATACTGCAAACAAACAAAAACAATACAATACAAAAAGTGAATTAATATAATGACAATATAATTGCCAAATGAAAGCCAAAACAAAAATAATTTGTTAATATACTAATTGATTAAATTTAGAATAATAATATTTTTATGACTATATCATAAGTAATCATAGTATCACAAATAAATTAATATTGAGAGGGTTAAAGATAAAATGTTTACATATAAATTCTTTTTAAAATCCATGTTTTTTTACATTAAAATAGACTGCTTTCATTAAATTAACCTATATATTATTTGTTTTATTTTAAAAACATAGAATAACATTAGTAACATACCGTTTGACTATGTACAAAATATCAAATTATAAGCTAACATGTAGTGATTATACTTAAGTCAAGACAACATTTATAAGCAACCTTTCTTATTATATTTATGATGATTCACATGCATTGCATATTAACTTCATTTCATTACAACAATATTTCCATTACTTCATTTCTCTATCTCTCTAACTTCTCTCTATACTTCTTTACAAATATCTTCATCTACTCAAAAAATTTCCAAAAAATTACTTCATTTCTCACGATTTTGTTCTACAAATTTTCTATTCTCAAACTCAAATACACAAATAACACCAAAAAATTTCTTCATTTCTCACGATTTTTGCTTCGAAATTCGGTAGGAAATAATATGGAAATTCTACATATTTCCATTTTTTCAAAGTTTTAATTCGGGAATTTCTCAAATGTTGATTAGTTATGGGCGAATTACTTGCAAAATATAGTTGCATGTCATCATCTCAACATATTCAATATGGAAATTAAAGATTTTTGGTAAGTTTTATTTTTCTTTTTTTTTCGTTTTTTGTTTATATGGTATATACTATGTGGATATGTTGTTTTATATTTTTTTTGATTTTGCTTATAAAAATATGAATAAATACAATCTTTATTATTCGAAATTTTATTTGCATGTAAAGTTTATGATGAATAATGGGTGAATTTAAGTTAAAAAAGTTTAATAGTAAGTGACAAAATAATTTCGTTTATATTTTTTTTTTTCCAATAATAGTATATATGATAAATCTAAAATTTTAATTTTTCTTTAATTATAATAATTCATATTACTGCTTATTAATAAAAACATGAAAACACAAAAAAAAATCAGATTTTTTTGGTTCAAAATGTCTCGGTAGAAAATAATATAGAAATTCTTCATATTTCCATTTTTTCAAAGTTTTAATTGGGGAATTTCTCAAATGTTGATTAGTTATGGGCGAAATACTTGCAAAATATAGTTGCATGTCATCATCTCAACATATTCAAGATGGAAATTAAAGTTTTTTAAGTTTTAATATCTTTTTTTTTTCGTTTTTGTTAATATGATATATGTTATGTGGATATGTAGTTTTATATTTTTTTTGCTTTTGCTTATAAAAATATGAATGAATACAATAATGAATATTCGAAATTTGATTTGCATGTAAAAATTATCATGAATAATCGGTGAATATAAGTAAAAAAGTGTAATATTAAGTGATAACATTATTTCGTTTATAATTTTTGTCTTCCGATGATAGTATACATGATAAATCTATAATTTTTTTTTTTAATTATAATAATTCATAATACTCCTTATTAATAAAAATATGATTGAGTAGTTAGATTGCATGTTAATGTTAATTGAAAATTAAGGTAAGAAAAATTATTTTTGTTAATTTAAACATGTTTTTTTTCGTTTATGTGTACCAAATAATTTTTTCATTATGATTACATAATTTTTCGTTATAATTATTAATATTATTGGTTATTATTACAAATGTGATTGAGTATTTAGATTGCATGTTATATTTCTTTAAAATTAAAATGTTATCTTCAACATAATGAAAATAATAAATAAAGTCCTAATATTATTAAACTTATAACCGTAGAATGTTGTATTTAGTGATATCATATCAAATGTTGTCTCTTTTAGTTTTCAAAAAACTAATACACAAACAAATATGACATCTATTATTACTATAACATATTTTATGTCATATATAATTACATATAGAGTAGTACAAAAAATAACTACATTCATGAGCTTTTAACTATTTTAACATTATAATGGGAATATTATGGAATAGAAATACCATTAGATATGTCGCATAAAGGAGTTCTTTGAGTAATACAACTTATGTGACTTCTTTGAGAATGCAAATCTACTTGTTGTTCTTGACTAACATTATCTGCAAAACATCAAAAAAATGTTATATTTCACATAACCAAAAATATTAAATCATATATTATAAGGAAATATGTATAGACAAATACAATGAACAATACATACCATGTAACATGTTATGATTCTTGTTACGCTTTTTATGTAATATAGATTTCCTGTTTTCCCTTGCTAATTTGTACTTCTCCCTTTGCGTATTGCCAATTCCATATATAATTGGTGAATATGGATTGTCATTTGATTGCACTTGTGTTTCAAAACTTGTCACAACTATGTATTTTAAAATTATCAAATATGTCACAACTATAAACATTAGAAAAATGAGAAATTTAAGTTATAAATAATGATAAATATCTTACCATTTGAAATATCGTTAAATGAGAGCGTTGACTTGTAAAATCCTCTGTTACTCTTGGCGACAAAGTATGGGATTGGATTTCGAGTAAGTCTGCTAATCAAAAATAGAATTTAGTAGAAGCAATACTTGTATAATTAATAAAGGAACATATTGCCATAGAATAAAATACATATACATTAGACAGTGTTTGATATTCCTGAAAGTTTAAAACTTCATCAATTGTAATTAATAGTCTTAAATATAATATTGTATTGAAATAATAATATTTTATTTGTTTTGTTGTTTTCATGTGGATATGCATTCGAATAACATTCGTATAATCAGCCAACTTACAACACATCCACAAATATATGAAGAATTTAGGTGAGAATCCTAATACTTATATATTATACTATTATATATTATTTTTCTTTGCTTTAAAAAATGATTACTAAACCGTTTATAATTAGTTTTTATAAGAAATATTTGATATTCCATCAATATCGTGAAATGTTAAATGTAATAATTAGTTATTGTAATTTGTTTATAGTTTAATTGTAATCTAATAATTAGTTATATTGTATTTATTGGGAAGAAGATGGAATATCATATATTCATATATAAAACCTAACTATAAACGGTTTGATGAATACATACCTGTATGATATGCATGTCGTTTCGAACCCCTTCCCTTCTTAACATGACCGTATTGATTTGATGCACTTGGATCATCATTTTCATTATTCATTTCGAATTGGTGAATGAATTGAAATGCTAAAAATAAATAATCATAGTATATCTTAATGTATTATTTGAATGAAAATTATAAACTATGAAAATTGATATACATATCTACGTATAGTTGGCAAATATTTCAATCCTGATTTTAGCCTTAATTTTAGTTATCAAATATTACCTAGCTAAGATTAGTTAAATTATCATGTAATATATATGGAAGGTTTATGCAACCTTTTAATTTTTTTTTTTGTCAACCTTAGAATCATAACAGATATTATAAGATAACATTACCTTAAATTAGACATACTTCCTGTTAATACACACCATTTAAAATTTTAACCTTTATTAAATATACAATACTACTAACGTATTTATATATTAACGTTGAAATAATTGAATTTAGTCCTCAATATATTATATTAGTCGATTTTAATAATTATTTTATGATTAGTCTAAGTTATATTGAAATAAGGCGTGAGAGTAAACTATGAAAAAACGTTTATAATAACAAACATATTTCCGGTATAATAAATTTTCGAGACACAAATTTTAAATGCATTAAATCATTATATTATAAGTACGAAAATATAATTATACTTAATACATAAATGATAAAAAGAACATAAGTTCTCGATTACACTTGCAAGAATCACATAATATTCTATGATCATCTGAAACTTCGTAGTAACATTCATGATCTTCAAAAAGATTTCTATCCAGCTTACATGCTTGTTCTCTATCACATAAATAAAATCCTGATTCAAGAGACATCTTATTTTTTATCCATACTCCCGAAAAATTAGAACGGATTTTCTTCCTACATTCTACAATCTCCTTCAAATCCATTTTCATCAACGTACTTGGTATCATTTTGAAACCAACTTCCTTGTAACTCGCTTCTTGACTACAAAGATATATAAGTCCCAACAAATAAGTTGCAACTAAATATCCTTCATTTGATGCTTTCTCGAAAAATGAAATACCATCTTCTATCCTCAAATCAGTAAAAAATATGCCTATAAAAACATATAGATATATGAATAAACCAATATAAATATACTTGAAAAAAAAAATCAAATAACATACACTTTATAATGTGAATGTAAAGACCTATAAATTTATAAATATTATGAATAAATTCTTGTAGAAAAAATTACCATTCCAACTCGAACAATAGCCTCAACGTTGTTGCACTCTAAACATCGTGTAAATATGAAATTCATCTTATCTATGTAATCCGAAGATAATCTTAGCAAGTTTCTATTGATAACTTTTGTAGAACTTTGTTATCTTCACAAATAACATTGAGTGTCTTGCAACTATATCAAAAAAATGATTATCTTAACACATTATTTATAAATGATATTATAGAAACGTATGAATAATTAGTTGTTCATCGTTCATACCTTAATTTGCACCTAAATAAATCTCTGATAGAATTAGCTCCAACACGTGAAATAATATCAACAACGATTTTGTGGGAAGCCGTTCCATTATACATATATTATCAAACTTCATACTAAGAATTAGTTTATACTGTTTGGCTTAATAAAATTATAATCATATAAGTTGTATAAATAATTTATTTTTAAGTACAACACATTTGCAATCGAGAAGACATTATTATATGTTTCTTTTTACGAAATCTTATCAAACGTATACTACACAATATTTATGCAATAAATAAATTAAATATATCATAACATATGTGAAATTTTAAAATGTGCAATTATACTTATGTTAACTAAATATATGACTTATTCGAAATCAATTTGAAAAAGGCAATTTGTAATTGACAGATATTTTTTTACATTTACCTACTTGTTTTAGAAAAAGAAAAAAAAATCGGATACTAATCAAATCAAATATTAAACTATTTTGAATTTTTTTAACTAATAAATTTAATTGAAAGTTACGTTATTATTGATGAGAGAATATGGATACAATGCGTAAACAATATAATAAAAAATTTATTAAAAATCTATATCTACATATTATTATGACATAAACGATAGGAAGAATAAAAGTTCACGATTACATTTGCAAGCGTTACATAGTATCATTGTTGTTAAAATCCCGATCCGAATCTTACGATTCTACGATTTTACGATCCTGGAGGACCTCACCGATCCCGATCCTACGTAGGATCTTAATTCTGTAGGATCTTTCGATCCTGCTCAACCACAAAAAATCACATGGTAGGATCTTAACACGATTCTACGATCCTACGACTCTACGATCCGATCCTACCATATAAAAATCATAAAATAATTTCACATATTATATTTTCCTATTAGATTTTGATCGCATGTTACTTCAATCTTATTGTATTGAAAAACTATCATCATTTGCTAAGTAAGAAAATCATTATTAATATGTGTAAATTTTTAACATGAGGTTCTCACCATATTTTAGTATAATTAGTATCTCTATTTCACCCAATTGTAGGATCTTACGATCCTACGATCCGATCCCACGATTCGATTCTACCAGCCCCTACGATCCAAAGTAGGATCCCGATCCTGATAACATTGCATAGTATTATAGGTTCATATGAAACTATATAAAAGGAATTATCACCTTCCCAAAGGTTCCTTTTCACCTCACATTTTATATTGTTATAGCATACAAAAAATCTGATTGAATAGTGATTTTATTTTCTATCCATATTGTAGAAAAATGATAGCGAATTTTCTTCCTACATTCGACAATCCCTTCCAATCCCATCTTAATTAGTGTATCTTGGTATCATTAAAAAACCAACTTCCTTAGAATTCACATCTTCTTGCATAGATTTATTAGCCCAATAAATAGGTTGCAACTAAATAGCCTTCATTTGATGCTTTTTTAAAACTTGCAATACCCTCTTTAATCTTCATTTGAGTAAAATATTGTACCTGAAGAATTAATAAATATTAATTATCAACATAATTATACAATAACTTAACTGATTTATAATTAATTTATCAAAAAACAGTTACCATTCCAACTCTGAGAATAGCCTCAAAATTGTTACACTCCAAACATCGTGCAAACAAATCATCAATCTTATCAATTAATCCCACGATAAGTCTAGCAAGCTTTCAATAGATAGTTTTTGTAGAACTTTTTCATCGTCACAAATATCATTAAGTGTCTTGCAACTACATTTAGAAATAAATAATAATAATTATATAGATGTTATATATATGTAATTTACAAAAATCTCAATCAATTGCTAAACATATAACGTACCTTATCTTGCACCTAAATAAATCAGCAATAGAAATAGCTCCAAGACGTGAAATTATATCTATAATAACTTCTTGGGAAGACATTTTAGTATACATTTTTTTACTAACTTACGTTTCATAATAATAGATTTTTTGTTTTAACTAAAGTGATTTGGTAATTTTGAATCTATTAAATTGTGAAATGAACTTATGTATATATAACACGAAATATATTGGTCACGATTTTGGTGTATAGATTTTCGGAATAATGAATATTCGAAAAAATATATACTTTCCTAAAAATATTTGATAATAATATATGATAATAATATATGATCTAATAGAATATAAGTATATGTACTTATAGTTAATTCCTTAAACGTATATTTTTTTAACCAAAATTAAACTTATTCTAATAACTTTTTTAAGGAAAGTATTATCTTTATATAATTTACAATGAAATTCGGATAACCAATAATATTTTTGGTAGTTAAATGTTGCTTTATAGTATAGATTGATTCATTCTTATTTCATTTAGTACAAATCAATAAAACATATATCACATAATCGTTTATTTAAATAATCTTATTCAATTAATAGTAATCATATCCTATAATTCTATATGAAACCTATCAAACTTGTACAAATTATATATCAAAATTATTATTTAATTATATATCTAAAGTGATTATGTTTTCGCATACATAATAAGTAATCAATATATGAACCTAGCAATTATTGAAAAAAAAATATATGAATATAGCATCCAAGTAAACCACAATATGAAATATCATAAATTGTTTTAAAAACAACCACAATAATATAGGTCTTTATGAACGGAGCAATTATTGAAAAAAAGTTTGAAATAAATAATCCAAAAATCCAGGATTTTATTCTTTAACTACTACGAAATAGTCTCAAATAACTACTCTTCAATGGCCTTAAGCTTCTTTGTAGTAGATTCTTGCATTTCAAGTGGAGACTTGTCATTATCATTCTCTCCATTTTTTTCCAACTTGATAAATCGTTTTTGTGGTGTTATTTGAGAAGCCGATGATTCACCTTCAGAATTTATAGATTCCTATAAGTTCGAAATTAATATGTTAGTAAAAGTTGCACATTATAAAATGAAACGTTTATTGAGTAATTATAGAAGGATATGTAAAAAAAGAAAATAACAAACATTATTTAAATATTATAATTAAAAACTATATTCATAAAAAAATTCGTATTTGAATTTAACATACCTTCTCTTCTCCACCATCTTTGACATTTTCCGCCTCATTTTGCTTCTTCATATATAAGTCATGCTATAAAAAAGAAAATTCGTAAACAACAAAAATTAATATAAGAATATACCTTATTAAATATTCATGTTGTAATTACCTCAATCTTTATGTAAAGTCCCATCCACTTGTCAATCACACTTTGCTCATTAGTTGTGCTTACAACGGTGTAGGTAGAATTCTCATCTATGGCGTTGTTATCTGGAACCTTAACTTTAAACAAAAATCTTTTACCAAGCAAAAACTTGAAATCACGGGAAATGTTGTTTCTTCAGCATCCTTAAGATAAATAATGTAATAGTATAGATAAGTAAATTTAATAATTAATTGAATAAATACAATTTTAAAAAGCTGTTAATGAATTAAAGTAATTCATAATAACCTTGTCTTGCAAGTCTAGTATCTCTTTGGCCGTCTTACCAACCAACTTGCATACTTCTTTATCAAACATTAAGAACGAAGCATCGGCAGTCTTGTCTGATACGATGAACTTGATCTTGAACCTATTATATTAAATATATAACAATGAGTGTTGTAAAATTTTATTATTATTTTTCGTTTATTACAAAACTAATACAAATTATTTATTTAATTATGTAAGTACATACTACCTTGGGACGGTTGATTTGACAACATGATTGTCCTTCCTACATCGAGTTATATCTCCTTCTCTAACCAATCCACTATTACATCTTTTGCAAGCATCATAGTACCAACTATATTAAATATCAATATCTTCAATAGTTGCCAAGCTAACACATATTCCAGCCATAATAAACAAATATAAGGATACATTTTTTATCAGCTTCATAATATTGTAGTAAATAAACTTATAAAAAGATATAGACAAAGTTAACATTCAATAACCTTATTCATCTCAAGTAGATCAGATATATCCTGATTGATTCCTCCTTTAGAAAGTCATTTGTGTCATTAGATAATTGTGTCAATTGTCCACTCTTTTGTTCACCACTTGAAGGAAAGCTACATAATTATTATAATATATATTAACATAGCAATATAAATATAACATTTAAAAACATGAATATTAAAAAAAATATAAATATAAAAGCGAAATCCAACCTATTCTTGAAGTTACTAATTTCAGGAATATCGTCATTAATGAACAATCTTGAAGCATATCGGGAAGTGCAAACACGTATCTCTCCTAAAAAAATAAATATATTTCCAAACGTAACATATATAATTAATTAATACATATTAATATATAGAGAAATGCAAAATAAAATAAATAGATAAAATTTAAACAAACCATGAAAGCTAGCTATTTTCCCGAACTGCATGATGACAATAATAACACCATCACTTCCTTCGGTTTTGAGAAATTGAGTCATCTCGTCAGCATGGGTAGTCCAAAGCACACAATTCAAGCTTGTATTACTAAACATATAATCCATACAAATAACAATATATATTAATACATATATGTACAACGTATTATTTAAAATATTATTATTTAAATAGCAATTAAATTGTTTACCATATAACTTACCATGTATCAACCAACTCAATAGTCATCATTCGGGATTTAGTAGTCTCCGTTATTCCACTGTACCCCGTCAGTTGTCCAATGATATCTATTAAATCTATATAAAGCTTTATATAAATCAAACTCTACAATGAATATATTAATTTATTATAGACAATAATCAACTGAATCACTTATAAATAAACAATAATATGTTAATTAGTAATTTTACAATTTTGTTCATATAAATATTACCAATATAATACGTGTCGGTAACCGCTTTGATATAATATCTTCAAATTTAGCAAATGTAAATCCAAATTTTGGAATATCAAGAACTCGACATTCCTCTATGCGTGATCCGTAATTAAGAGATAATACACAATTGTGTGTCGTTGACTTTTCCATAGCACCATTTTCACGAACTAAGAAATTAGAGAATTGTCTAGATTCCCCCTCCTTAATTTTTGGCATAAATTGCAATATTAGGCCTTTTCGACAGCTAGCTTGAATCTTATTCCCTATTAATAAATAAATAAATATTAAGTATACCATATCATTTATAAAATATATGAAATTAGAAAATAATCTCATGTAGTGACATTACCTGTGAATCCATCAAGACCATTTCAATACTTTCAGTTTCAAGTTGATTTTTGAAATTAGGCCTCTCCCAAACCCTAATAATTCGAACCTCAATAGTGCATAATTTCATCCCCTTTCCTATTTCACTAATAGCCACAATTTTCTTTTCATTTTGTATTCCAGAAGCCATTATAAGTTAGTTCTAAGGGGGATAAAACACTCAAATATATTGAACGTGTATTAATTGTACACGTTAATAGGTGTGTAGGATGTGTTTTATAAGCAAGCTATCACTTGAGATATAACATATATATAAATAAAAATAAAATTATATTCGTTATTAAATAATTATTATATTGTCAAATATATGTTCAATTGAAATAGGATTGATATATTCAAAGATTTTAAAATCGAATTAGACATATATGATCACGATTATTTAGGAATGATTTGTTTATGTATGTTAAGATATATATATAGATATAAAGGGCTATTATCTTAAACAAAACAACTAATTGAAATTACCATATTTATTGATTGACATGATTTCGGTTGATGAGTTTAATTAAGGGAGTACATTATTTAGAATGACAACATTTTACAATTTCCATATAATAAAATAAACGTTACTCTCATATCAATTTCGGAAATTATCAATTGGTATCATGTATATCACACAATTAAAGATATCAAAATATGGAAACAATATGTTTAATTATAGAAACAATATGGAGAAGATATAAAGATCGCGTCTGGTCCAATAAATATAATTTTTTGTGAATAAACATGGTCCAAGTAATATAATAATTTTATATTTATATAAAATGTAACAACACTTTTTTTTAATAACCAAATCTATACATATATGGAATTACATACTATTTATATATGCTATAAAATGTAGTAGATGTATTTTTTTCAAATATTTATTAACGTAATTTTTTATTTTATTATATTTTTTTAAAAAAAACAAAAAACCTAAAGTATTGGTCTTAATGTCTTTTTTGTTAATTTTGCATTTATTCACAATTTAATTTGAACAAATGGTCGGTCCTAAATGTACCTTAAAATACCGCAAGTGTACGGGTCAATTAAAGTAAATACAAGGTAAGCAAGATATCGTTTCCCACAAGGAGGTCTATAGTCAACTACCAAATTAAGAAAATCTAATATTATTTAGACATCCGGGTGACGTGAGTAGTGAAAATAACTAAGCTAAATTAATATAAACTACTATTAATTCTAACACTAATGGGTAAGAATCAAATATGAGAAACAGTTCCAGGACTTAGATTTCGCCAATTACTTTCTACAATGAAATTAAACTAATTGTTGGGTTAAGGACTATTGTATTGCAATGATCGAATTTCCTAATTTATATTATCTCCTCTTCCAAGGTAGAAACGTATATTTATAATAACTTTACGCCTACTTCCGTGGTCGTAAACATTACCATAAACTCATTACGAACAAGAAATTCATGTAAACAACACCCAAGTGTATAACTATTCCTAAAATTATACTACTTGACGTTTGTAATTCCACGAACTAATATTGAAAGTTCACTCCGCTACTAATCCAATACCTTAAACATATAATCAACTGGCAAATCAATTATACGAAATAAACCAAAATTATCAAATTGCAATGAAATAAACAACCCAACAACTAATTCAATTCATTGACAGAATTTAAATGACTACATCTAGCCCTAGAACAAAGAAATTTAGCAATACATATCTAAATTAATCCAATTGTATAACGATGAACAATTAAAATTTGACATAATAATTAAACAAAGATTAACAATTGAAATAATTAGAGGAAAGGAAACAGAAGAAACTCCCGAAATAGATGAATTCTCGTCGCCTCTGTTCTGCGTGCTGCCTTACGTCCTCTGTGTTCCGTCTGGTGTCGTTCGTCCTCTCCTGTATATCTCCTCCTTAAAGGTTTTATACCCCTTTTTGTATCCTCCGTGGCTGCCTTCCAAGATTTTGGGTCTAAAGACCCAATTTCCCTTTTGTATGCTACCGTCTTAGTTCTTAAATTGCTGCCTCCTTCTCTTTTATTTGGCCCAGCCTCAGCTCTTTTATTTTGCTGCGTGCCTTTGTTTCCATCATGGGTTTTGGCCCATTTTCCTTTACTCCTTTCTTTTCTTTTCTTTTTTTTTTTTATTTTGTTTCTCTTTTTCTAATTTTCCACAAACAAATACATACATAACTAAATGGGTTCTAAAGCAAATTTCCTAGTAAAATATACTACTTTTATAAATATTAAAGTAACCAATTAGCATGTGTAAGTAGTATTAGAATCAAGCAAGTAATTTATTGATCATTTTTCATATTTTATCTACTTTATTGTATAAGTAACTTAACTCATAAAACGTTAAAATATAAGAAGAAAATCTATTATAAGTCCCATAACTTATACCAAAGAGTAATATAATGGACTAAAATTATATATAAAATAGGGACTTATCAACTCCCCCACACTTAAGGTTTGCTAGTCCTCGAGCAAACTAGGACTATATAATAGAGGCATATATCTGTCAATATAAATTTTTAATTTCCAACTGACTGACTTTTCAGGCGAATCCTATTATGAGTAGCCATAACTCAACTGAAAGTTTTACAAACACCAAAAATTGATTTATCGAAATAATTTTAGTTCGAAAATATTATTTTAAACGTCACAAGGAATGAGCAAAGACCAACCAACTCTTCAAAAAGCATAGTATTCATGTATTAGTGTTTCCATTCAGTCTTACCACAACCATATTCAGAATTGAGTAATTGAGCAATTAACTTGGTGAACCTCACTTTAGTTGTGCAAATAAAATAAAATATTATAACACTCATGTGTTTGGGGTCATAATAAGTATCACTCAAATTCTATAAAGTCGACTCGAAATGAAATATTTCCTCTTTAAATTTGCATATCGTTCAATTCTCCACCACTAAGAAGACATAGAGCATACAAAAATCAAAAGGACTTTAGTAAGGTTGTAATGTAAGGCTCGGGTAAAGGGTGGAAGTATTTAGTATCTGGTGCTCAAAATCTTTAAGACTAGTGGAGTACAATCTCTAAGAAGGCCAATTGTAATGGTCACAGTCAAAACTCCAACTACTCAAATGTTAGTCATATATATCTAATAATAAACTTTTCCGAACTCATTTTTATTCTCAATATCAACCTTTTCTTTCTTTTTCTTCTTTTTTTCATATTTTGTCATTTCTTTTCTTCCTTCATATTTTTCATTTCATTTTGATATTTTCTTTTTGAGAAAAAATATTCTTGGAAACTAATATAATCACCTACACATAGAAGTATGACGTACAACCCATTATAATCATGTCATATTTCCACTAGCTCAAAGATCAGGTAAAAGTTATGTGTTTAGGAAATAAGCTTGTAATGTGGTTTAGACAAAAGACATAGGTTAAGGCTCTGAGGGGCTTTAGAAAGAGATATGATAATGTAGGTGGCTTAGGCTAAATGTGGTTCAACAAAAAACAAATGCCTTTATCATTTTAATATATGCTCATGTTTCAATGTAGTCTCGAAGAAACCAATGCAAATCCAAGAGTTTATATTTCACCAGGAACTAACACACACTCTCAAAAAAAATAGAGACTAATACAGATGTTTTAGTCTACTAAAAGGCTCAAAAGGATCTCACAATGGTTATAGATGTCCACCAAGTAAATCACAATCAAATCTTAAATAACCATTCTTACCACTTGCCAAACACTTGAACAATTATGCTATGCCATTCTCCGAATCAGTCGAAATTAAAAACCCATTAGCTTGCAACAAAACTAGAAAAACTTTTTTTTTTTTTTTCAATTTTAAAAACTGAATTATTTTTTTTCTTTTCAGTCAAATTAAGCTAATGGAATTTGCCTTCAAATCAATATCAGACATGAAAATTAAAATTTCTGCATAAATTTTGACAGCACCTCCCCTAAAATATGGCATATCCAATTAGATTTTTTTTCATTTTCTAAACCTGTTTCTTCACACAAATTAATTCCAGCATCACAACAATACATCAATCCAGCAATCTAAGGCTTAAGCCTCTCCCCCACACTTATTACAAACATTGTCCTCAATGTTTCGATAATCTCATATTATATGAAGCAATGTGGCACTATAAAAGACTTAGAAAGAAACAACCTGAGGTGCGAGACGACGCCTCAAGTGCAATGCAGTAAGAAGTGGCAGCGAGCTAGCTACTCTTGTGATAATGGTGATACAGTAGCTTGTAGCACAGCAGACACAAACAGCACACAGTAGAAGGAAGTAGCAGTATGAACGAATAGCAGGTTACAGCCATGTAGCACGCAGGGCTGCAGTAGCAGGTAACATGCATAAGAGACTTATCTTCATTATCACAGCTCATACATCTCTAGTATCTGCAAAAGAAAAACAAAAGGAACAAGCATAAAGAGAACTAAATGAGAAAAATAAACAATTAAAAGTGCTTGGGTTGCCTCCCAAGTAGCGCTTGTTTAGAGTCTATAGCTTGACTTCCATCAAATTCCGTTTAACCAGGATCAATCGAGGAGTTAGTCACTCCTTTAGTTCGTCTTAGTTGTCAAGGGAGACTTACCTTTTGTTTTGAATTCACCCTTTTTCCTCCATAAAAAACATTCCTTGATTGGAGGAAAAACTTTTCTTACCTTTGCTTTCTTAAGCTTAGGAGGAGTACCTGTTTTACTCAAACACACTTCAAGTAGATCATTAGTCATTAGTTACATGTTTGTTCTTAGTCATGTCTTCAATTATCTCAACTTGACAAACAAGATCACGTTGTGAATTGCTTTTAGAAGAACTGAATATATTGAAGTGAACTTTCTCTTCACCAATTTCAAACGTTAAAATACCATTCTTAACATCTATAATAGCTCCAGCAGTAGCCAAAAAGGTCTACCTAAAATAATAGGTACCTCCACATCCTCATCCATATCAAGAATAATAAAATCAACAGGAATAATAAATTTATCAACTTTAATTAGCACATTTTCTAGTATTCCTATTGGATATTTGATAGATCTATCAGCAAGTTGCAAAGAGACAGTGGTAGATTTTATATTATGCAATCCTAACTTCTTGCAAATAGATAAAGGCATAAGAGAGACACTTGCACCTAAATCACACAAGGCTTTAGAAAACTTAATATCACCTATAGTGCAAGGAATAGAAAAACTTCCTGGGTCTTTCAGTTTAGGGGGAAGCTTTTTCTGAATCACAGCACTACATTCCTCACTCAAAGCAATGGTTTCATATTTTTCCAACTTCTTCTTTTTAGACTAATTTCCTTAAGAAACTTAGAATAAGAAGGAATTTGCATTAAGCATCAATAAAAGGAATGTTAATATGTAATTGCTTAAACATTTTCAAGAATTTCTCAAATTCACTATCTAATTTAGTTTGTTTAAGTCTTTGTGGAAAAGGAATAGGGGAACATAAGGTCTCAATGGGGAAGAGGTGTCGATTCAGGTTCTTTTTCAGCTTCATAATTCTCCTTCTCTTTTTCACTTTCATTGGCGACCTCATTTTCTTTAATCGTACTTTTTATGATACTTAACTCCTTACCATTTCTAAGAGTGACAGCGTTGCAGTGTTGTTTAGGATTAACTTCAGTGTTACTAGGCAAAGCTCCTTGACTTCTAGAATTGATGGCATTAGCTAACTGTCCAAGTTGAAGTTCTACATTTCTATTAGAAATAGCAATCTGATCAACTTTAGTTTCCAACTTTTCAATTCTTTCAGAAGTAGCATTAGCTAATTTTTCAATAGCTAGTTCCCAAGATGGTCTAATTTCTTGTTGGGGTTGTTTTTGATGGAAACCAGGTGGAATTTGTGAGTTAACATTAGCATTTTGTTGTCCTTGATTCCTCCAAGAGAAATTAGGATGGTTTCTCCATCCAGGATTAAAAGTATTGGAGTATGGATCATTATTAGGTGGCCTGTTAAAATTAGAAACAAATTGAGCTTGTTCCACATTAATGCATTCATTGGTCAAATGAGCACCTCCACACAAATTACATGGCATAGTAGTAGACACAGAATTGACATTACTCATTTTAGTAAACAAATTAACTAAGTTGTCAACTTTTGCATTTAACATGTTAATTCCTTCTACTTCATACTTACCACCAGTTCTCCTTGGTTTATTTCGATCATTAGACCAGTGATAATTATTTGAAGCCATTTCTTCTAATAATTTATTAGCTACCTCAGTAGTTTTACCCTATAGCACCTCCTGCAGCAGCATCTATAGTGATCCTAACAGATTCATTCAGACCATTATAAAAAGTTTGCACAAGCAACCAATCTGGGACACCATGGTGAGGACATTGACGTTGTAAATGTTTAAACCTTTCCCAAGCCTCGTATAAAGACTCCCCATCATTCTGTATGAAACTAGTTATATCATTTCTTAGTTTAGCAGTCTTACCAGGGGGAAAGTACTTTCTAAGAAAAGCTCCAGATAAATCTTCCCAAGTAGTAAAAGAATTAGCAGGATTAGATTTTAACCATATTTTTGCTTTATCTTTTAGTGAAAAGGGGAAAAGTCCTAATCTAATGGCATCATTGGTTACTCCATTCAGCTTAAGAGTATCACATTTTTCTAGAAAATTACCTATATGTCATTAGGATCTTCATTATCTAGTCCACTAAATTGTTCTTGTTGAATTATACGAATTAAGGCAGGACTAATTTCAAAATTATTTGCAGTAACAGTTGGTCTTACAATACTTGAAGGGGCTCCACTCGCATTCGGCATTGCGTAGTCACGTAGTGGCTTTTCGTTGTTGTTATCCCCCATCTCTAATGGTGTATTGTCAGATGCTTCAGAGAAGATGTACTCCAAATCAAAATCTGGCAGCTTTTGTATTTGCTCCAACCTTTTCTGTTTCCTTAGTGCACGAGCCGTTCTTTCAATCTCTGGATCAAATGAAACCAAAGAACGATTAGTACGTGGCATACACTAATAATAAAGTACTAATAATTCATAAACCAAGACTATTGGCAGAATGCAAATAAAAGCTAAGAGCATGAAGTTGTTAAAAATAAAAGTTAGAATGGATAAAACAATAGAGATTAATCACCAAAATCAATGTTGAATAACTTCTAAATGTAAAGACACAGAATGCAGCTCTCTAAACTAATGCAAAATATGAGCAGAAAAATGTATAAACTAATGGCTAACACTAAATTATGAAATCAACTAAAAATAAAAATAAAAAACAGTGGTACTCTACTTTAAGCAACACAAGACTAGCTAAATAAACAAGTAGGCGTAAAAACAAACAAGTAGTACTAAGAAATACTTTGTCTAAATTAATATCAAAATCCCTTTAGTATGATATTGAACTATTGCCTCCCCGGCAACGGCGCCAAAAACTTGGTCGGTCCTAAATGTACCTTAAAATACCGCAAGTGTACGGGTCAATTAAAGTAAATACAAGGTAAGCAAGATATCGTTTCCCACAAGGAGGTCTATAGTCAACTACCAAATTAAGAAAATCTAATATTATTTAGACAATCCGGGTGACGTGAGTAGTGAAAATAACTAAGCTAAATTAATATAAACTACTATTAATTCTAACACTAATGGGTAAGAATCAAATATGAGAAACAGTTCCAGGACTTAGATTTCGCCAATTACTTTCTACAATGAAATTAAACTAATTGTTGGGTTAAGGACTATTGTATTGCAATGATCGAATTTCCTAATTTATATTATCTCCTCTTCCAAGGTAGAAAACGTATATTTATAATAACTTTACGCCTACTTCGGGTCGTAAACATTACCATAAACTCATTACGAACAAGAAATTCATGTAACACAACCCAAGTGTATAACTATTCCTAAAATTATACTACTTGACGTTTGATAATTCCACGAACTAATATTGAAAGTTACTCCCGTACTAATCCAATACCTTAAACATATAATCAACTGGCCAAATCAATTATACGAAATCAAAACCAAAATTATCAAATTGCAAATGAAATAAACAAACCCCAACAACTATTCAATTCATTGACAGAATTTAAATGACTACATCTAGCCCTAGAACAAAGAAATTTAGCAATACATATCTAAATTAATCCAATTGTATAACGATGAACAATTAAATTTGACATAATAATTAAACAAAGATTAACAATTGAAATAATTAGAGGAAGGAAACAGAAGAAACTCCCGAAATAGATGAATTATTCGTCGCCTCTGTTCTGCGTGCTGCTTACGTCCTCTGTTTCCGTCTGGTGTCGTTCGTCCTCTCCTGTATATCTCCTCCTTAAAGGTTTTATACCCCTTTTTGTATCCTCCGTGGCTGCCTTCCAAGATTTTGGGTCTAAAGACCCAATTTCCCTTTTGTATGCTACCGTCTTAGTTCTTAAATTGCTGCCTCCTTCTCTTTTATTTGGCCCAGCCTCAGCTCTTTTATTTTGCTGCGTGCCTTTGTTTCCATCATGGGTTTTGGGCCCATTTTCCTTACTCCTTTCTTTTCTTTTCTTTTTTTTTTTTATTTTGTTTCTCTTTTTCTAATTTTCCTACAAAACAAATACATAACAATAACTAAATGGGTTCTAAAGCAAAATATTTCCATAGTAAAAATATACTACTTTTATAAATATTAAAGTAACCAAATTAGCATGTGTAAGTAGTATTAGAATCAAGCAAGTAATTTATTGAGCTCATTTTTCATATTTTATCTACTTTATTGTATAAGTAACTTAACTCATAAAACGTTAAAATATAAGAAGAAAATCTATTATAAGTCCCATAACTTATACCAAAGAGTAATATAATGGACTAAAATTATATATAAAATAGGGACTTATCAACAAATACGAAAATGCAATTATATAGCTAATGTTTATTCATCAAAGTCCAACACATGATAAAATATACTTTATTAATTAAAAAAAACAGACAAATACATAGCCGAACATAATTCCTATTTTTTTAACATGTTCTAAAAATAGGATAATATTAAAAGACAAAATGTTAATATATATAATAATATATAGATAAATCTTCCTAATCATTCAAAGATGCTTCTATACCACTAATCACTTCATCTGAAACTTCACGTGCAAGAACAAATTGGTTACGTGCATGCATGATTTGAGCCATATAACCCATAGTTTCATGACCTTTGCAATGTAAATCATCTAACTTTGTTGCTATATCTATAATCTTCTCTTCATAACTTGAAAACGTTTCTAAAAATAATTTTGTTGCTTCAACATAATTCTTCAATTCTGTTTGAACTCTTGAATCCATAGAGAATAAATAAAAAAAGAAGAAAACTAATAACAATAAGATAGAATTTATATAGAGATATTAAAACAAAAGTATTGAAGGTAAGTAAAAGAAATATGTTAATGGGGTTATTTATAGACAAAAATTTCGGCCAACTCATTCAAACACTAATATGTTAGTTGTTCACATTGAATACATTGTTGGATCATAAAGTATATGGTTGAGAGAAAATGACACAATTTATTGTTTTATTTTATACAATTATTTTATGTAAGTATTGGTGGTTGAACATAATAATAACAATGCAAATAAAAAGTTTATTGTTTTTTCACCCAACATCCAATTGCTTAAATAATAACGTATGAACATTAATTTTAATAAAATAACTCGAAATAATGTAGAAAATGTAACAATAAATTAATAGCTACAAAAGTAGTATTATTCATATAATTTATTCCATCGAAAAGTAGTCACTGATAATACATAAGAATAATCCATAAATTACGATATTCTATTTCATAACACTGTAGAAAAATCGAACTTCTCGATCACACTTACAATTATAACAGTCCAATGTATCATAACCATTAGGAACATAATAGACATTTTCTATATCCCACATTGCCCTTCATATGCTGATTTTCATTGGTCTTACAAACCAAGGGTGGCTTGTCTGACATATTCGATCTATTTCTTATCCAAATAGTCTTTAACATTCTCTTAAATATCTCTCTACACTTTATAATTGACTCCATCGTTAGTTGTTTAAGTAGTGTTGTCAAATTATAGTGGCCATTCTCTATATCATCTCCGGATTTAGAAGATAGCCAAATTAATCCGAGCAAATATGATGACATAGCATGTCCAACTTTTGTAGCTTCAATCAAACTACACAATCCATTATTGTAATTATTACGGGTATAAATTTGTACCTGCAAAATAAATATAAGGAACATATAAACAACATTAAGTTTTAATTTAATAAATAGCAATAAACACATGTGAAACATTATATGGTTTCAATATGAATATTTACATGGTGTTAAATTTGTGCACACTCATTTAACATAATTAATATAAACATTTTATCGCCTAAAAAAAACAAATTGAAATATTTTATAATCTGTATTAAACTAATATTTTTAGATTTCATATATTATTTTCTATTTATAATCCATAACTTTAGTATAAATTAACTTACCAAGCCATATCGAGTTAGGGCATCAGGATTTTTGCACTCTAGGCATCTTCCAAAGAAAATCTTAGCATTACTATTAACCATCCAAATACGATCAATTATTGTTTCGATAGCAACCTTTTTCATGACAGAGTCATCATCTGAAAGGGTCTTTAGAATCTTGCAACTATTGAATAGAAAAAAAATATAATTAGAATATATAATTAATAATATAGTTTATAAACAATCAAATTTACAATACCTTAATTTGCAACAGAACAAATCAAATGGCTGTTGAGAAGCAACCGGTCCAAGAATGTTGATTGTTATTTCATTAGGCAAACGGTTGAAAAAATTAAGTTTTAATCTCGACATTTTTCTTTTGAACGAATTGGATCCTTTAACAAAGGATTTTATCTACATATATATATATAATTATATATATATATTATATGTATATAATATATATATGTATATATATATATATATATATATGATATTATATATATATTATATATGTATTATTATATATGTATATATAATATATATTAATATATATATAGATTAATACTTAATCAAACAACTTTCCATTGTCATGAATTCAATAAAATAATATATAAATTATATAAAACTTCCATATATAAAGAAATACGGATTATATATTAAGGTAAGCATATACATGTCAATATAGTTAAAGAATCTCGATCAATACTATATAAATAATTTGAAGGAAACGTTTCCAAATGCTCTATATTTATTAAAATATTATTACAATTTATATTGGAAATAATAAAATTTCAAATATTCATAATACATCTATTTCGACTTTTATTTTTCGAACCACATAAATTATGACTATTTGAATAGTAGTGCTCTGACAATTAATATTTGTATAGAGACCTACAAAAAGAAATATAAATGTAGTCAATAATAATAGTCAATAAATTTAATAATAATATATAATAATTATAATTAAAAAGAATATATAATTATAACATAAGTAAAAATTTTACTTGAACAAATAAGCACATTCCTCTGACCATCGCACGTAGGTAATATCTCTAACAACATGCACCTTCAACCCCATGTTCATGTAAGCAATATTTGATTGAATAATAAATACGTACTTCATTGTTATACGGGATAGTAAATTTGAACGAAGTAATATCATATCATAACCCTGTATATAATATAATATTACGTTAATTACATAATTAAAATAAAACGAACATGTAAAATGAACAATTAACGAATAAAGGTAGACATACCTCTATTAAATACCGGATTATGATAGATAAACTTGTCTTAAATACGAACTCGATTTGATTATCGCTTAGTTCAATGCACATAGTTCCAGTTGCATCATAAATTGTGACGATAAATGATAAGTTACATTTATTCAACAACTTGAAACTTCCCATATTGATATCAACTATATTCCCAATAACCCTAATTGGTTTGTCCTACATATTACATTAAAATACAATTAAGAGACATAATAAACTATAAAATGATAGAAATAAATAAGTAAGCACTAAAGGAAAAACTTACATGGATAATATTTATGAAATTAAATATCGATGAACGGGTTGCATTTGCTATAAGTAGAGTACGTGTAATAGGTAAAGGGCAATGACGTATGAACTTATATTTTTCTTGCGCATAACGGTTGTTTTTAAACCTGTACGTTGGAATTAATTAAATTTCAAATTTCCGAAACACAATTAGCTTTATTTGAAATCAGTTTTTTGCAATTATTATGAATTAATAAGTAAGATGTTACCATTTTATCAACTTAGATGCTTTTTTTGTACGGGGTCGAACATAAATATTCGAAATATCTGTACTGTGCAAGTAAACACCTTAACAACAGAAGAGCAACATTAGGATCTACATGATAAATAATAAAAAATTAATATAAATATAATACCTCCATCATTTCGTACGGCTAAGGCACATCCTATAATACAAATAGGTTCATCTATACTTTCATGTTCTTCAATTAATTGAGTAGTAAGTTTGATCTTCATAGCTATATAACTGAACAATATGTACAAAGAGGAATTATATAGAATACATTTCAAACTAATATATAACATATATAAGACTTAATGCAAATATAAATACAATACCTTTCATCCATAACTATTAACTCTCGTACGCGAAATGAAACGATAATTCCAAATATATCTAAAACGAAATGAAAAGACAATTTAATAACAAAAATTTTATAATACTTTATAAAAAGAATAAAAAAGTTTATATATTACCTACTATATGATTAACCTTTTCGACTGTGTTATCGTATATTGTATCCAAGCGTAATATATTGATCTTTGAAGAATAATCATTCTTACTTGTAATGAAAAGACTCATAATTGTTTATATGAGGTTCGAACAAAACGTATTATTAAAGTTGAACAAAGTATAAAGATTAATGATTGATGTTTGTTTATATTGTATTTTATATAATATATATATATATATATATATATATATATATATATATATATATATAATATATATATAATATATATATATATATATATATATATTATATATATATATATATATATATATATATATATAACAATGAAGTATTTCGTGGAATGAATCTCTAAAACCAATCTTATTTGATTGATTTATTAGGATAACGACAATCAAATCGTATATGAAGTGTTTAGATTGATAATAACAAATTGCATACAAAATAGTGCAATTTTTTCATGGATAAATACAACAACAAAATAAACACGACACACACTTATAATATGAAGTGTTTATTTAATTATTCATAAAATCGTGATATACATATTTCATAAATAAATCCGTTTAATGTGTAAAAATTTTATTTTCATATCATAAATGACTTAAATTGTCATTAATAAATAACAATATTTGTTAATAAATATTTAATCATATATAGTAAAAATTCGTAATTGTCAAGTAGTATAAGAACAATAAATTTAAACTTGGAAATATATTTTCATTGATGGTAAGAAAGATACAATAAGGTAGTCTAAGAACAAATCTAGTGCATCCTTTAACTCATAACAAAATACATAATCAAATAAAACATAACACACAACTAAATAAAAACCAACTACAAATGATGAAATGACTACATTAGAGATATCAAACTCTTAATTAATCATAGATTGTAAAACACCAACTTCAATCATCACCTCTCTCCAATTCATCACGATAATATTCAACAATACTCCTTGCTTCTTGAGAAGCAAGTTCAATTTGGTTGCGAAAATATGTAATTTGCCTCATATAACTCATTGTTTCCATCCCTTCATACTCTTCTAATTTACGTAATTTATAAACTGCAGTCGAAAGTTTTTGATCAATTGTCGACCAATACTCTAAGAATTGGAAAGTAGCCTCCATAACTTCTACTATATGCTTAGCTATTTTAGGATCCATTAGTATGATGTGGTTAAATTGGAAAAGTTTGATAATAATAGGTGAAATGGTAATTTTTAGGAAATGTATAAGTAACAAAAATTTCAAACTTACCTTATTATAGTGGGGTTGGCCGAAATTCATGGCTTATGGCAATTTAATACATGTTGGTGGAAGTAGATATGAATTGATAAGGATTGACCAAGTGTGGTCAAAATTGAAAATGACATTATTGCATGAACTACACATTATGTATATTTGCATTGAATAAGTTGGAAGGAAAAGTTATTACTAAGGAACAATTAAATATTTTTTTCGGATGTTCATATATATATATAATTATATTTTTTTTTTAAAAAAAAAGCCTCATAAAAAACGAATTTGTTGAGTGACATATAATAAATGTTTGTTATAAGTTGGTATGACATTTATAAGCATTGACCAATTGGAGTCAAATTTTATAATGACAACTAATATAAATGTAGTAAAACATAAATAGAAACATAAACCTAACTTCTTATTCCATTGAAATTTAGATGAGAATATTACTAATTAAAGATAATACAACGTAAAAAACAAAATTCAACTACACTTTAATTTGATAAATAATCCAACAATATGCTTCTTGTAGTTGGTATTACACCACCATCGTTCATGTTGATTTCTTCAATTGGATATCGACATACGTAATGAGCTCGTGGAGGATTGCAATGAAGGAAATGTAGTATCATATATTTAGATCAATATAAATCCTAGAATCTCTGATTGTAGAGAACACATACTCCGTCATATTCCAATCATCTGAATACAACCCTTCAGGATTCGTAACATTCTTGCCAACTTTATAAGATTTAATATCACCGCGAACGAAACATTGTTAGTAACATACCTTGATGATCAAAAAAATTAGAATGTTCACTTTTGGATGCCAAGTCTTTATAACTTTTGGTGAGAAGGTGAGTCTAAAGAAAAATAGTCATTCATCATACTATTACAAAATTAATGTACACGTTTTTTAAATAATATAATTTTTATAGTGTGTAAGGTGGAATAGAAATAATAAGCTTAGTTATAGAAAACCTTACATAATTAATACGATTAATTAATGTTTTCCATATTAAACGTATATGAGAGTACAAAATAATTTCGTTCATAACATAAATGGAGTAAATCCCCAAAATCACGTTATCTAATTAGGAATGATTTTGATATATGTTATGAAATTGAACTTTTTTTTTTATTTTAAGTAATTCAAAGTTTAAATAATATTAATTGATATTTTTCGTATGAAACAAAGATTATACTTCAAAATACTTTCCATATTAAATTTAAAGTTAGTCAATCCCCAAAATCACGCTATCTATTTAGGAATGATTTTTATATATGTTATGAAATTGAACATGATTAAATACTTAAATTAATTAAAGTTTGAATTAGAATAATTGATTTTTTCCATTGAAAACGAAAGTATGATTTAGTCAATCTAAAAAATATTCGTTTATTCATATTAGGAATGATTTTGATAGATGTTATGAAATTGAACATGATTATATAATTTAAGTAATTCAAAATTTAAATAATATAGAATGATATTTTCCATATTAAACGAATAGGTTAAGTGGTAATTTTTAGGAGATGTTTAGGTAAAAAATTAGCAAATTTACCTTATTTATAATAGGTTGGCCGAATTATTATGATTAAGGCAATTTATTACATATTGGTGGAAGTAGATATGAATTGATAAGGATTGACAAAGTGTGGTCAAAATTGAAAATGACATTGTTGCATGAAGTACACATTAGCTAGATTTGACTAAAACTTTTTTTTTTTGCAATTGAATATGTTGGAAGCAACATTAGTTATTAAGGAAATATGTTATGTCCCTCAATAATTTTCGGATCTTCATATATATAATATAATATATATATTCTTTAAAAAAACCTATTGTAATAAAAAACGAAATATTGAGGAACATATAATGAATGTTTGATATAAGTTGGTATGACATTTATAATCATTGACCAATTGGAGTCAAAGTTGAAAATGACAACTAATACATAAGTGCTAGAATAATAAAATTAGTAACTTCAAATAAAAATATGAGATTAGAAAGGATAGTAGCTATGTTATTCAATACATAATCTAATTTTTTTATCCCAACACCTTTGATTACATTACTGATTTATTAGATCATCCAAATACTGAACTGTTCTCCTTGCTTCTGTTGTTGCAAGTTCAATCTTATTACAAAGAGATAATCATACCAACATAACCCATGGTTTCCAGATCTTCTTCTTCTAATTTCTCTAGTGCTTTTAGAGAATTTGCAATCTGCTCATCAATGGCAGACCATGCTTCAAATAATTCCATCATAGCATCATTAATATCATTGACATGTTCAGCAATTTTAGGATCCATCTAATAGAGTAATTCGTTTTTTCAGAAAGTAGATGGCTACCAATATTAGACAATTTTTTGAACGTGTTTTTTTGTTTAGTGTGGTTGTGCAAAAAAACCGGTTTAGTATTATGCATTTTATAGGCATGAAAACATCATTTAATGAATTGCATGCATTAGGTGGTAGTTCATATTTAATGTTTTGCATGCATTGGTTGGTAATTCATAATTTAATGTATTGCATGGACTAATAATATAATCCAACTGAGAAATATCCTAAAAAAGTTTTTGTTATATGTTGTGAGATTGAACTCGATTAATTAATAAATCTTATATCAATTAACATTAATTTATATTTTTAATATTAAACGAATTTTATGTTTTCACCATAAGTTAATAATCAATGCAAAATCCGAAACAAAAAGAAAGCAACATATATATATATTTTTATGAAAAAACGTGATTAGTAAGTACTACTTATATTATAACAATTTATAATATGCATATTATACACGAAATATATAATCGAATAATATATATATTATCATAAATACTCATTGCACCTAAATAGATTAGAACATTAAAAATAACAAACATTATAAATAACTACGAATAATACAAAACATTCTAACATAACCGAACATATATGAGAATACACAATAATTTCGTTCATAACATAAATGGAGTCAATCCCCAAAATCACGTTATCTAATTAGGAATGATTTTGATATATGTTATGAAATTGAACTTGATTATATAATTTAAGTAATTCAAAGTTTAAAGAATATTAATTGATATTTTCCGTATGAAACAAACATTATACTTCAAAATACTTTCCATATTAAATTTAAAATTAGTCAATCCCCAAAATCACGTTATCTATTTAGGAATGATTTTTATATATGTTATGAAATTGAACATGATTAAATACTTAAATTAATTAAAGTTTGAATTAGAATAATTGATTTTTTCCATTGAAATCGAAAGTATGATTTAGTCAATCCAAAAAATATTCGTTTTATTCATATTAGGAATAATTTCATAGATGTTATGAAATTGAACATGATTATATAATTTAATTAATTCCAAATTTAAATAATATAGAATGATATTTTACATATTAAACGAAAGGTTAAGTGGTAATTTATTAGGAGATGTTTAGCTAACAAAATTAGCAAATTTACCTTATTTATAATAGGTTGGCCGAATTATTATGATTAAGGCAATTTATTACATATTGGTGGAAGTAGATATGAATTGATAAGGATTGACAAATGTGGTCAAAATTGAAAATGATATTGTTGCATGAAGTACACATTAGCTAGATTTGACTACAACTTTTTTTTTTTTTTTTGCATTGAATATGTTGGAAGCAACATTATTTATTAAGGAAATATGTTATGTCTCTCAATTATTTTCGGATCTTCATATATATAAAAATATATATATTCTTTAAAAAAAAACCTCATGTGTAATTATAAAAAACGAAATATTGAGGAACATATAATGAATGTTTGATATAAGTTGGTATGGCATTTATTATCATTGACCAATTGGAGTCAAAGTTGAAAATGACAAATAATATAAGTGCTAGAATAAGAAAATTAGTAACTTCAAATAAAAATATGAGATTAGAAAGGATAGTAGCTATGTTATTCAATACATAATCTCATGGTTTTCACCATAAGTTAATAATCAATGCAAAATCCGAAAACAAAAAGAAAACAACTATTATATAATATTTTTATGAAAAGATGATTAGTAAGTAACTACTTATATTATAACAATTTATGATATGATATTATCACGAAATAATATATAATAATTAATATATTATTATCATAAATACTCATTGCACCTAAATAGATTAGAACATTGAAAATAAAAAACAACATTCTAAACAACTACGAATAATACAAAACATTTTAACATAACCGAACATAAAATATATCATAAAAACTAATTGCACTTAATAACTTAGACATTGAAAATACGAAACTAATATTCTAAACAACTACGAATAATACAAACATAGGTTAATATTATTTGCTAGATAATTTAGTATTACCTACCAAATAGTTCTTCATTAATTTTTCACTTATTAATAAGAGAATCCAAATACTCAACGGTGCATTTTGCTTCTTTGGTAGCAAGTTCAATCTCATTACGAAATCCGATTATCATAGCAATATAACCCATAGCATTCTCACTTGATTCTTCTTCTTCTTCTTGAATTTTATTTAAATTTTGAAGACATGTAGTTAGTTTATCATCAACCATGGACCACTGGTCCAAGAATTCCAACATAACATTGGTAACTTCTTTCACATCTTTGAGACATTTTGGATCCATTATAAGATGATAATTTCTATATCTTATACTTATAACTAATGAAATGTAAAATGAAATAAGGAGTTTTTTGAAGAATGAAAGAAATCGTTTTTTGGGAGGTGATGGGATGAACATAGAAATACCAAATAGATCTTTATATAGGCCAAGTAGAACCGGTTTTCTAGGTTTAATTTATTGCAAGTAAGGCAATGCAATTAACTATGATAGGTACCTTGATAGTTATTGACTTTAGACCAACAAATAACATAGTCAAAGGTGCAAAAAGTATTAAATAATACACCATTACTTTATTATAATTTCATAATTCGACAATTAAGACATTAAACATAATAAAAATCAAAACAATATAAAACAACACTAAAAATTACTATTGTTCAACTCTACATGAGTCGTTTCATTACAAATATAATCGAGTAAAACTTTATTACTGATACGACTACAATCCGTATGTTTAAATCAATGTCTTCAAAATAGTCATCATCAACTTTGTAAGCCCTAGGAGGATGGCATTGTAGATCATAAATCATCATATTCCAAAAATCAAAATATGGACGATAACCATCTATTGTTGTATTGACATCTTCAACATAAGCCCAAACTTCGTTGCTTCTATTGATATGATAAGTGAACATACTCGACACATCGTGGAAATATAAACGCCCTCCACGAAATAGTGTTAAAACCATAGATTTCACATCAAGAAAATTAGAATAGTCAATTTTAGTGGGCCATTTTTCCTTTCGAATATGAGATTTTAAAATATTTTGTGGAGGACATTGTATTGGTTTTGAGGCAGAGGAGGAAGTTGGCATGATACTAATTGTTGAAAGCACAACAAATTATTGTATTCATGAATGAAAATTCGGTCCTATTTATACTTAAAGGGAGCTATGTATAATGTAACTAATCTCGGCATTTTTTAAAAAATTCAATAGTTGATAGGCCGAAATTAAGGTTGATTGACAATTAACTATAAATCATCCTTGATTGATATTTTGATTTCATTACCATATATAAAGTATATAGGAAAAAACGTATGTACGTGACACTTCAATCTACTATAAGCATTAGAGAAAAAAATTCGAACTTCAAGATAGTTGGAGATTTTAGAATTCGAAAAAAATTCTAAAAATACACCATTGATCCCCCTTCCCTTATAGAATTTTTAGCATTAGAGAAAAAAATTCGAAAAAAAAATTTCGGACAATAAATATCATAATTGGAGATTTTAGAATCCAAACTTGCCTTTTTTTATTCCACAATTTAAGCAAATCACATTAAGTACCTCAATCACCCATAATTTCGGCCAAAAAACCGAAAAATTTAAGAATTCTAAAATCACCACATAGCCAATTATTTTTTATATTGATAACTCAGAAATAATATTGAGTGTCTTCCAACTATATCAAAAAAATATTATATAACAATAAAATACTAATAACATTAATCAGACAAAAAAAAATATATAGATAATATAAAAGTAGACAGTATTAGATATAAGATTTTATTCATAATTATTAAAAATGACAACATTGATTAATAAAAATTATATAAAGCAACAAATGTTTTTCAACCCTTCAAGATAGTGAAGAAAAATCTAACTTCTCTATCACACTTGCAATCATAACACTTCAATCTACTATAAGCATTAGCAACATTATAGTAATCATGTATAGCCCACATGTTGCTCTTTATATGATCCTTATTGTTGTTTTGACAAACAAATGGTGGCTCCTTTGCAAAATTCTCGTTGTGTCTAATCCTTATCGTCCGTAACATTCTTTTAAGATATCTCTACATTCAATAATATTCGCCATATTTAGTCTCGAAAGTGTTTTTTTTAGCTTATCATGACCAAGCTTTATATAATTCGGGTAATTTGATGATAGCCAAATTAGGCCTAGCAAGTAACATGCCATAGTGTCTCCAACTTTGGTGGCCTCGATCAAAGTCCAAAATCCAGTGTCGTATTGTTTTTCTTCAAAAATTTGGATCTGCATAAAAACATATAAGGAAATAAAAAGTTTATTTTAACAATATTAAAAACATATAATTAATAAGCAAACGAATTTTATTTAAATTATGCATCAGTTTATATGCTTTTAACAAAACGAATAGATAATAAATATGTAATTTATTTTAATTGTCATTCGTAAAATAGATAATAAAAACTTTTAACAAACGAATTGATTTTTAAAATTAATTTATTTTAATTTTAATTCGTAAACAACATAATAAAAACGTTCCACAAACGATTTGATTTTTAAATTTAATTTATTTTAATTTTAATTCGTAAAATAGTTAATAAAAACTTTTAACAAACAATGTTATTAATATGAAATTAAATATTGATCTTTTATCTATTAATATTATAAACGTTATATCATAATGTAACATTAATATGAAATTAACTAAATAAAGATATATATACAATAAAGTGACTTATTAATCCAACACTGTAATATCCCGAAAATTTAAACCTCCTTAAATTATATAATAATAATTAGTGGCTAAAATTTTTCTCTAATAATAAGTTATAATCGAAATTTCGTTATTTTATGTCCAAGTAATGGATAATGAGTTTGTTAGAAGATATATATTTATTATGTACGGCAAGAGTTGCAATTGATAACAAGTTATATTAATTGATTAAGGTAAGAAAAAAAAATAATAAACAAATTAGATATTAGAACTACTTCTAATCCAATAATAGAACAAATTAGTGGTATTAGGGATAGAAAGGAAAAGAAAAAGAGAAAATAAAAGAAAAGAGAAAAGAAAAGAAAAGGAGAAAGAAATAAAGATTTTATGAAAATAAATAAAATAAAAAGGAAAAAGGAAACTAAGCAATAAGCATCAGTGAGTTTCTCCATCTCAGTTTTCTTCAAAACCCACCCGTGAACTACTAACTCAAAATGGATTTCTTGCACATAATCAAACTTATTTTCAAACTAAATTCATTACTCACCCCAAACCACCCAATAACCCATTTATTTCCATTCAAATTTCATCAATTCAATTGGGTAAAATTTGAGCTCAACCATGGCTATAAATAGCCATGTTCATTCCCTCAAACCACCATCCACTCATCACTAACAATTCATTCAAAAACTCCCCGGAATCCACAACCTCGCCGGAAAACTACCATAATTCGCCGGAAAAAGCCAACCAAAAACACCCCTCAAAGCTTTCATATTTTCGCACCACAACTCTCTCTCTCCTCTGTTTTCGGGTCAGCCACCCCACGACCACCGCAGCACCACTGACTGCCGTCGTACTACTGCCACTACACACAACCACCACACCGTCACCCACCCGCACGTTATTCTCCTTCGTTCGCCCACCCTTCCTCTCGCCCAACTCGTCTCTCTTGCTCCCCATCTCTCTCGTGCTTCCCTCTCTCTCCTCGTGCGCCGGCGAGCCACGCCAGGACCGCCGGAATCCCGCGACGCCTCGCCACTGCCGCAGTACCCCGTCGCCAGCTTTTCCTCCCTCCCCTGTTTTTTTTCGTGCTTGCTCAACTGAGCAGGAGTAACCTCTTCCTCTCTTGTTTTCTTTTCATTTAACTTATGTAGTTTGAGCCCAAACATACCCATTTTTAGTTAATCATAATATGGGCCTAAAATTTGGTTTGAGTTTTAGTTCAATTAACCAATGAAATCCATATAATTAATATCGATTAGGCTTAATGGACGAATTAATTAGGTTACTTCTTTAATTAATTTTTCTAATCAAACAATATGAACTAAACTAATTCAGTTAGTTATCACCAATAGTCCACCTTAATTTTATAATATGAAATTGTTAGACTTACTTAAGTTAGTAAATCAAACTATAAATTTACGACAACGATTTATGATAAACGTATAATATTACGAATTTACAAGAAAACTTAGCAATAACGTCACTTAGTAATTATCAATTTACTCTTGTAACCTGAAAATAATAAATGAATATGAGTAATTTATGTATTAATTGGGCTAACCTTATAAAGTAGTAAATGGAATGACTAACTAACTAAATTCACATATTTAACTTGTTGGGTTTAGAAATTATGTCGTGTTTTACTAATTGGATTGATTTTTATAAATGAGTAAGTGAAACGAACTATGTATGTGAAACTCTTTAACTCACTTGGTTATCAGTATTGATGTTTAGTTTAAATTATTATGATAACCCTTGTAATTTAATTATTATGAACTTAACTATGACTAACGACTAAATAAAGATTATTTGTGTCATAATACTTAATAATGAATTTCATATAACTCTAATATACCAACTAAAGCGTAATATTATTTGAGTATAATTTAGTTGTTAAATTTGTATATAATAAAGTAGCAGACACTTATGTATATAGTTTAGATTTCAAGAATTAAAAGAGTTATATTACGCGGTCTATAATTACAAGTTATTAAGCTGGATTCATAAATCATGTGATTAATGGCTATTGTTTTGATTAAATAACGAATATGTTAAAAGGGGGTCTTATGACTAATAAATGATAGAAAATGATGAGTTAGGCTACGATAACTTAAATTATTATAGAACTTGTTGAAACTAATTTACTTATTAAATTGAATAAGGTACCTATAGTATATATAAATATATAACACGTAAATTCTATTAATTCAAGTAACGTCGGAAAAAGTTAATTATAAAAGTTGAAATAATGAATCTTTGTAACATCACCAACGACCACTGTTTTAATTTATAAAATGACGAATATGTTTAAAGGGACCCTATGACTAGTGGAACGAAGTTTCGAACGAAAGTATAACATGATCTTAATGTTTAATTTATAAAATACGAAATGGTTATAACAAGACGTTCATGCTCACAAATAATGAATTACGACTTAGACGCTAAGTTGTTAAGCGAAAAGGGAGCCTAATATCAACCACCAAAGAAGTTAATATATAAAACTCCTCCACAGCTCCTAAAATAAGAAACATGATGGAAATGGATCAGTAAGCTCAGAATTCCGAATAAAATATTAACAAGTCTTTTTATTAATCCCTTAATTGATTAGATTAAACGGAAAGGATATTACAGCCTCCCCCGGCTTTCAAGGTTATTAAGCAGGAATCGAGGTAACATCTATTGCTAACACCCACGATCCCCTTCGAAATGTGTTTATGAAATGATGTTAATTATGTTAAGGATTTTGCGATGTGATCCTTATATGGATTGTGGGATTAAATTGTCTTCGAATGAGTTTCGTAAATGATGATCTTATAAGTTATTGATGTTCAAGTATGATTGATGAAAGATTTATGGCTTATGCCGATGAATGCTAAACGAACGAAACATGATAAATAAAAGTGAAAGAGGTTCTGGCAGTATAATGTTACGCTTATCTACTTTATGGTCGTGCACGTACCTTCGCACCCGCCGTACACCGAAAAGGGAGCTGGGCTCCTTGAGGGGTACCGCATGCTATTTTGGTGCGAGCGGTGTATCCAAAAAGGGAGCGGGGCTCCTTGAGGATTACCGCATGGTGGTGTTTCCAAAAAGGGAGCTGGGCTCCTTGAGGATCATCACATGGTGGTGTACCCAAAAAGGGAGCTGGGCTCCTTGAGGGTCATCACATGTCTATACTCGCCAGTTACCAAGTAAAAGATGAAAAGATAAGGGAACTTATGAAGTATCATGATGCTATTTATAAATGTTTACTTTGCTATTATTTCATTACGAATTTGAAATATGTTTTACTATATTCTCTTCTCCCTGTTTGCAAATAAAATGAATTGAAATGAATTTACGTTGTTAGGGTAGAATGTTACTGAGCTTCGGCTCATGATGTTTTGTTTTCTGTTTTAGGTATGAGCATAGCCATTGCAAGTGCGCTGTTAATAAGGAACATGTTCAAGGAAAGTGTGCGGTAAGAGAAATTATTATTTATTAGTCGAGTATTTGTGTATATTTATCAAGGTATTAAGGTTTCATTGTATTAGTGGGCCATATCCCACAGGCTTAAGTTCCATTTCCGCTGCTAAGTATGAGAAATTGTGTTTAATTAAGGTTATGAATTTTCGGGGCGTTACAGAGTGGTATCAGAGCCGAAACCTAGCCGGAAGTGCGGAGTAATAAACTTTGCACCGCCTAGGTACGATCATTTGGGAAATTAGATATTGAAAGAGTCGAGGTTAATAAATGACCATTTGGGTAATTGAGTCTAAGAAATGAGATGTCGAATGGAAAAGTTATGAGCTTTACGCTTAGGTATGATCCTTTGGGAAATTAGATATTGAGAAACTCAAGGCTAATGCATGACCATTTGGGTAATTGAGTCTAAGAAATGAGATGATGAATGGGAAATTTATGAGGTTTGCGCCTAGGTATGACCCTTTGAGAAATTAGGCATTGAGAAACTTGA